>NW_028234412.1:3393030-3398030 GCF_977035675.1 Penaeus japonicus
TCTACATCCCAACAACCTGACGCGTTGAAGCACCGAAGGTCGGACTGTAAGGCAGAAGATCAAAAGTATGGTGAGAATAAAATTTCCTGTCTGTGTATAATTCAAAAGAGAGATGCACAAAATATCATCCTGACTATACAGACAAGTCACCAACACTAAATCTTCCACATTACCTGATGGAATACTGTGACTTCCCAGCCACCTCGGGTCAACCATGGACAATTTGCTAGAAGTAAAGTATGAAGCTTCTTGCATTTCACTACAAGGACCTGTGTTGGAAAAAGGTACAATAAAAATTCTTGAAGAATTTTTAATTCTGTTATCAAATCAACTTTCTTCTTCCACCTTTATGATGTATGGATGGTGATGATAAGATAAAAATTGCAATAAAGCAAAACAAAATTCAATTATTTTCATAAAAATGAAGAAATTGCACTCCAAAAAAGCTTCTACAAGCAACTTGGCAATTTCTCATTAAGAAAATAATGGCGGTAAACATGTAAGCAGAGTTAAAAGGATGAGCAATTAGGGGGATAGCAATGAATGAAGATAATAAAAGTGTGAAGAACAAAAAGGACTGAAAAAAAAGGAAAGAAGAAGGAACCGACAGTCAATGGATACAATACGAAGGAGGAAGAAAGATACAAAGCTTAAACAAAGGAAAAGGAGAAAAAGAGGAATCATATAAAACCGGAGAGCCAACCTAATAGAGAAACTTCTCTGACAGCACACACCTGCAAGGCCGCCCCAGAGAGGGAACTGCAACCACTCAAGTTAACGTATCTAAGACGAGGGTTTGCCCTGAACAACTTCACAAGGGACGCATCATTTACCCATGAACAACGGGCCATGGATATCCACTGCAGGTTCACGCACTCCTTGGTCATCTGTGGAGAGTTTTTCAATCGGTTTTCAGATTTAAAGTATTGCAAAGATGTCTATGTGAAGCTAATATGCTCTTGAATCTCCTTAACACCCGCTTTCTTTTCTTTTTTCTTCTTTTGCATAAGTAAGCTTTAAGATAATGAGGCACCAACTGGTAGGTACGGAAACCAACTAGAGGAAACCTTGCACTGTGCTGGTTAAGCACTACTTGGCGATTCTATGTTTTGAGTTCTTGTGATATTAAGTAACTGCTTATATTTTACATATATATATATTTTCTCACATATTAATTAATGAGAGAAAACACCTTTTTAGCCATTTTGTTTTATATTTTTCAATCATTTAAGAGAAAATATGCATAAAGATAATGAAAGCCACATGCTCCAAAAGTTGAAATAATAATATAACTTATATAGAATGTTTGTGTGGTTAATTTCTGTGGTTTACAAAACATTTATTTATAACATTTAAAAGACAGATGTATATCTGAAAGCTGCCAACTAAAATATAAACTGTATGAGGTCAAACGATAGCTGCTAGTCAAAAGAATGCTATGTCCTCAAAAACACTATCTCTCAAACATAACATATATTCTAGTAGTGTACATATCATGACTAATAATTATGTCTATTCAATATTATGTCTATATTTTAGCAATGAATACATTCAGATTTGTAAACTCAGTGTGAAATCTAAAAAAATGCTGTAATCTAATAATCTGCATCATACACCGTATAACAAATACATCAGTTTTTGAATCCCAAGAATAGGGGTCTCTCCCGAATTTACTAGAAAAAAAAACAATGATGACGACTCTTCAAATATACCTCTTCAAAGACTTCGTCCGTCATTTTTGATGTAGTAAGATCAAGTTTCTCACAAGACTGCATGTAGGCGCAGTAAAGGTCCTTAAACCTCTTGCACACCCCACGGAACCGCCACAAGTCTGCCGCGGATAAGTAGGGAAATATGTAGCAGTATATTATGTCTTCCCAAGGCAGGTCTGTCAGTTGCAACGGTGGCCCCATGGTGTCAGTTCTCGGCTGGAAAATGCAAACAAAATTTAAGACTGAATTCTATATGAATGATCTTGAGGAATATATATGTATGATTCCTTAAACATCAACTGTTTCTCATGTTATGTATGTTTCTCAGGGTGAAAACGCTTTGTTATTTACCTCGGCTAAAATGATTAGTGAGGAGAGAAAGTGATTCCTTCGGCAAGTTATTTCTCTCAGTTCTCCGGACGTTACACAAATTACTCTTCATATTCTTCAAAAAACTGTTTGGAAAGTCTGTTCCAATTCCATGTTTAACTCAAGCCTTTTTCATACCTTGTACATTTCTAAGAATGCACACAAAAAAATATCTGAAAATGTTTTCACATGACATACATAAATAAGGTTTTACTCATAAAATGCAATAACTAAGTTACTAAGGTCACTTAAAGCAGACTGTGTAATGCTCTTCATATCAAAATGTCCAAAAAAAACAACTTTCTATCAGTAAAATTATCCAGAAAAACATGCTACTCGAAGCTTAAACTTTAGTAATTAGGTAATCATCAAACTAATCATCATTAAGAGAACACACACACACACAAAAACAAAAAAACACTGAAACATTAACACCACATAATTTATTTCCATGTAATCGCTGTAATTTCCCAATGACAAACACAGAAAGAAATAAACTAATGTAGAGGTAGGCAATTAGGATTATGTAAATAATCTGAATAATAATAATCTAAATAATTATATAAATAATCTGAACTAATCATTTTATTTATCTTTAACATAACACTGCAACCTTTGATATTAACTTGATCATTTACAAGGAAAATATAATCCTTCTCACATACTCTGCAGAGGAAAAATCATCACTGCAAATTGACACCATGGACAAGACCAAATTAAATATATGACATATTCAAGATCTCTGACTAATCACTTACGTAAATAACCCGTCCACAATTTAATGTATTTTTTTTTCCTTTTTTTTTTTTTAACTCTGAACTTTCACAGCCGGATTATTCTTCTCTCGCCTTCTATCTCCACATCTATCGGTAAATAAGTACACTACAGCTTGAAATAAATGAAGCCTGACACTTTTCCTGGAGTTAATAGCCTTGTAAACAGCTTCTTATATAATCTTTCATGAAACTTTATATCTCCTTCCCAGAGTCGTTTGTTGTGGTCGCTTATTCTACTAACATTGACGTCATGCAACCTCGTCTAAAATGTATCCAGTCTTTTTCCCTTTCAGGTGTGTGTGTGTGTGTGTGTGTGTGTGTGTGTGTGTGTGTGTGTGTGTGTGTGTGTGTGTGTGTGTGTGTGTGTGTGGTTGTTTTTGTGTGTGTGTGTGTGTTGGTGGGTGTGTGTGTGTGTGTTGTGTGTGTGTGTGTGTGTGTGTGTGTTGTGTGTGTGTTTTGTGTGTAAGTGTGTGTATGTGTGTTTGAGTGGGTGGTGTGTGTGTGTGTGTGTGGTTGTGTTGTGTGTGTGTGGTGTGTGTGTGAGTGTTGTGTTAGAGTGTTGTGGTGTGTGTGTGTGTGTGTGTGTGTCTGTTAGTGTTGTGTGTGTGTGTGTGTGTTGTGGTGTGTTGTGTGTTAGTGTGTGTGTGTGTGTGTGTGGTGTGTGTTGTTAGAGTTGTTGTGTTGGGTGTGTGAGTGAAGTTGAGAGAGAGAGAAGAGGAGAGGGAGAGATGATAGAGAGGCGAGAGAGGTAGAGAGGAGTGGAAAGAGAGAGGAGAGGAGAGGAGACGAGACGTCAGCGAGTTGGGGGGGGGTTGTGTGTGTGCGTGTGTGTGTGTTAGGGTGTGTGTGTGTGTGTGTTTGTATGTGTGTGTGTGGGTGTGTGAGAGAAAGAGAGAGAGAGAGAGAGAGAGAGAGAGAGAGAGAGAGAGCGATTGAGAGTGGTTAGTGTGTGAGTGTGTGTGTGTAGTAGTGTGTGTGTGAGAGAGAGAGGAGAGAGAGGAGAGAGAGATTGAGAGTTTGTGTGTGTGTGTGTGTTGTTGTGTGTGAATGTGTGAGAGTGAGCCGTGAGAGAGGATGAGGTTTGAGTGTGTGTGTGTGTTTGTGGAGAGAGGACGTGAGAGCGAGCGAGAGAGAGAGAGAGAGAGAGAGAGAGAGAGAGAGAGAGAGAGAGAGAGAGAGAGAGAGAGAGAGAGAGAGAGAGAGAGAGAGAGAGAGAGAGAGAGATTGAGAGTTTGTGTGTGTGTGTGTGTGTGTGTGTGTGTGTGAGAGAGAGAGAGAGAGAGAGAGAGAGAGAGAGAGAGAGAGAGAGAGAGAGAGAGAGAGAGAGAGAGAGAGAGAGAGAGAGAGAGAGTGTGGGCAAGAAGGAGAGAGGAGAGGAGAGGTACGAGAAAAAAAAGAAAGAAAAGAGAGAGACAGGAGAGAGAGAGAAAAAAAAAAAAAACATACAGAGAAAAACAAGAGAGATGCGGATAAAAAGTAATCGGTAAAATCCAAAATCCCAAACCCAAAGACCGGCATTTATTCTCAAGAAATTTCCAAAACTTCTCTCCCAAGGGCTTATCCTAGTAAACACGAACACCCAGACAATTGATTAGGAAATAACTACGTTTCAATTATGAATTTTCCTTTCCTTATTCTATCATCATCTTTAGTCACGTCACTGTTTTCGTCACATAACAAATAAAGAGCATTTGGTGGTAACCGTAACTCCCAGAAATTAATACTTTTATGTCCCTCAGTGTACACGCCGCCAGTCGCTGTGGAAGGGAGAGATGTGTGAATGTATCTCTTGCTGGGGGTTATGATGACACTGGTATTTGTGTTCTCTTTTTACTCTAGAAATATAGAAAATGAGAGGGAGAGAATATGGATTTCCCTCGCGGTTACATTATAGAACGTTATAGGAAAGGGGGAAAATTCTACGGCGACACGTTGCCCGTTTTCAAATAGCCTCACAGTCTGGAAGCAGACCGGGGTGCAGCAGAGTGCACTTATGTGGAATATAAACGTAATATTTTGCAGCCTAAGAAATTCAAGTGTCAGGAGTAATTTTCTGCGACTCGTCGAGTGCTCTCAACACTCCTGATAAAGGCGCTGGAAATATTATAAATGATACAAGAATAAATATACATCGCACCAATGA
>NW_028234412.1:3410530-3413030 GCF_977035675.1 Penaeus japonicus
ACACCAATATTTCTCCCAATGCAAGACAAGGGTATGCCTTAAAGCTGTGACAGACTTTGGCAGGTAAAGGTAACTCCTTGTTCTGTGTGTGTTGGGTTATTGTCTCATTTCTCAGCCATCGCGAGACACACGTGAACTTCAAGCATTTGGATACAGGGTAAATGGTCTATTTTTTGGCCACACGTCGGGTAGTAGTGTAACTTGCGTGGTACACTTGACAGGACTTATTTGAGAATCAGGCAACGCCACACGATGTATTAAGGCTTTTTGCGCTTTCGTCCATTCACTTGTTTTTTTTGTGTCAGTCATTTCTTTGTTTTGCCATGTGTTTTGCCATCTGGCGAGCTTTCTTAATAGATTGGGTAAAATTATAATATGGAGGCCGTATATCTCCACTTAGTCTAACAGCAGTATTAGTTTTAACGGGAAGACAGAAGGCAATTTCTTCGCAACTTCATTTTTTTCCCGAAATAACGATCCCCAACGAAAAACAAAATAGCATCAAGGTATGGAGACGAAGAAGGCGACTTGCTTATTGTGATTTTAATCTAAACCTATTGCGGGGAACATTACGGTACTTATAGTAATCATAATAATAATTCTCATCATCAGTAATTAAATGTAGTTATTACTCTTAGTGTGTTAAAAAATAGAAAACAGACTAAAGAGTTAAAAATATAGATTTACCCGCTTGGCTGCGGTCACGGTATCCAACGGGTTGAGAGAACAAAAGGTCAGTTGTGTGTATTTCATTTATTTTTGAGTGATTAAGGGATTTGTTTTTCATTGCAATCTTTTAAAAATCTGAATCTGAATTAATATCGTTTTATTTTTTATCATTCTTCTGTGTTTTCCAAAATCCGTGGTGGGTGTTGCTATGAGGATCATGCGAAAGGGTCGATCGAAACTCAGAGCTCAGAGATGAAACCTTCGAAACAAGCGTCGAAGCTTCACTCTGACCCTAAGATCTAATGAATGGGAACCGCCAGACATTTCTAGCGGTGGGTTAGAGTGGCAGAGTGGGCCAGAGTGGGCCAAAGAGTGGGCCAGAGTGATGTAACCGACGCACAGGGAGAAAGCTAGAGCGCCTCAGAACTGAACCTCAGGAAGGAAACTCAGTTGCGAAATCTTCAGCGCCATCTTAGTTATCTCGAATGGACCGGCCAAACATTTTCAGAAGTGGGGCACCTATCCCTGTCAGACGCCCCCTCCCCCCTCCCCCCCTCCCTCCATAAAACCATCACTCAAAAGTAAACTTGATTAAACTCAAAACCGAACCTAACGACCAGTTGCAAAGTTTCCTACCATGTCAGATCTTACGAATGGACACTGCAAGACAGTTTCATTAAGATGCCTCCAAAAAGTAGCTCCCTAAACATAAGCTAGATCATCTTAGAGGTACCCCCCCCCAAAAAAAAAAAAAAAAAAAAAAAAAAACAATGGCAGATGCTTACTAGATATTCTCAGTGGCGGGGCGCCCTATCAAGTGACACCCCCAAAGCCACCAAGAGTAAGTCAAGTTAAGCCAGATGTGAAACTAAAGAAACCAGCTGCAAATGATTCCCCCCCCCCCCCCAAGTATCGTGAAGAAACACTGCAAGATATTCTCAGTGGTTGGGTTCCCTGCCAGACACTCCCCGAAAGGAAAGATAACTCTGGCAGCATTTTACATTCGTTTGTTCTTCCGAAGCAGTCAAGCGCCAGGAGGACAACGGAATGAGGAAATTCAGAATATGTCACATAGGTCGCTACTAAAATTATCAGTTATCACTTTCTTAAATATACATCATGGGACTGGTTGCAATATATCCTGGAAAAATCAGGATGTAAAGATTCCTTATGATGGTAATTGCTTGCTGTTATGTGTCTCGAGAAAGCACCTGCATTTGACTTCCTTGAATGCACACCTGGCAGGTGAACCTATATCTTAAATGTGCTAGCTTTGTCTCACTATTGCAGAGCCATGCCAGCACACCTGCTCAAGGGCTGTTTCAAACAGGCTATAGTTGGTCTGTGAATGATAACACGATTTGAATGACCTGCAATACACGGTCTTAGGTCGATGGCCGTGGCAACAGGAGCTTTATAAGTCGTCATGAACATAGCCATGTCATTTGTACCGCATCACTTCTTTTTTTTTGAAATAGTAAGAACGTAAGTTTATTTAGTAAAAAAAACTTAATGGTTAAGCTTGCAATATTATACTGGTGCTAGTACTTTACGTTCTGACCTTTTTTTTTGAAGATATTATAACCAATCTTATAGTGCATACTGTATAAATTGATCACTGTTCATTTAAGTGACAGCTGGGTTATAGAATGACAGTCTTTGTGACACATTCTGACATGACATGTAGCCTAGGTCCGCTCAGACGGCTACCCACCTGGTTCTTAGACTACTTGTGAGTTGAAGAACAAATGCATGTATGTAAAAAAATATATATTTGTCTTTGAGGATGCATGGCAGTGGTATATCCAATCATTAAGGATGTCTAATAAGC
>NW_028234412.1:3423030-3430530 GCF_977035675.1 Penaeus japonicus
TTCTGTGTGTGTCTGTGTGTGTCTGTGTATGTTCTGTGTATGTTATGTGTGTCTGTGTGTGTCTGTGTATGTTCTGTGTGTCTCTGTGTGTTCTGTGTGTGTCTGTATGTGTCTGTGTATGTTCTGTGTGTCTGTGTGTGTCTGTGTGTGTTCTGTGTGTGTCTGTGTGTTCTGTGTGTGTCTGTGTGTGTCTGTGTGTGTTCTGTGTGTGTCTATGTGTGTCTGTGTGTGTTCTGTGTGTGTCTGTGTGTGTCTGTGTGTGTCTGTGTGTGTTCTGTGTGTGCGTGTGTGTGTCTGTGTGTGTTCTGTGTGTCTGTGTATGTTCTGTGTGTCTGTGTGTGTCTGTGTATGTTCTGTGTGTCTCTGTGTGTTCTGTGTGTGTCTGTGTGTGTCTGTGTATGTTCTGTGTGTCTGTGTGTGTCTGTGTATGTTCTGTGTGTCTCTGTGTGTTCTGTGTGTGTCTGTGTGTGTCTGTGTATGTTCTGTGTGTCTGTGTGTGTCTGTGTATGTTCTGTGTGTCTCTGTGTGTTCTGTGTGTGTCTGTGTGTGTTCTGTGTATGTTCTGTGTGTCTGTGTATGTTCTGTGTGTCTCTGTGTGTGTCTGTGTGTGTTCAGTGTGTGTCTGTGTGTGTTCTGTGTGTGTCCTTGTGTGTTCTGTGTATGTGCTGTGTGTGTGTCTGTGTGTGTTCTGTGTGTATATGTGTGTCTGTGTGTGTTCTGTGTGTGTCCTTGTGTGTTCTATGTGTGTCTGTGTGTGTCTGTGTATGTTCTGTGTGTCTGTGTGTGTTCTGTGTGTGTCCTTGTGTGTTCTGTGTGTGTCTGTGTATGTTCTGTGTGTCTGTGTGTGTTCTGTGTGTGTCCTTGTGTGTGTCTGTGTATGTTCTGTGTGTCTGTGTGTGTTCTGTGTGTGTTTATGTGTGTCTGTGTATGTTCTGTGTGTGTTCTGTGTGTGTCTGTGTATGTTCTGTGTGTCTGTGTGTGTCTGTGTATATTCTGTGTGTGTCTATGTGTGTCTGTGTGTGTTCTGTGTGTGTCTGTGTATGTTCTGTGTGTCTGTGTATGTTCTGTGTGTCTGTGTGTGTTCTGTGTGTGTCTGTGTGTGTCTGTGTATGTTCTGTGTGTCTGTGTATGTTCTGTGTGTGTCTATGTGTGTCTATGTGTGTTCTGTGTGTATATGAGTGTGTCTGTGTGTGTTCTGTGTGTGTCTATGTGTGTCTGTGTGTATATGAGTGTGTCTGTGTGTATCTCAGTGTGTTCTGTGTGTGTCTGCGTGTGTCTGTGTGTGTGTCTGCGTGTTCTGTGTGTGTCTGCGTGTGTCTGTGTGTGTATATGTGTGTTCTGTGTGTGTCTGCGTGTTCTGTGTCTGTATGTGTGTGTTCTGTATGTGTTTTGTGTGTGTATGTGTGTGCTCTGTGTGTGTCTCTGTGTGTTCTGTGTGTGTCTGTGTGTGTCTGCGTGTGTCTATGTGTGTTTTCTTTGTGTCTGTGCGTGTCTGTGTGTGTTTTAAGTGTGTTCTGCGTGTGTGTGTGTCTGTGTTTGTTCTGTGTGTGTTCTGTGTATGTCTCTGTGTGTTCTGTGTGTGTCTGTGTGATCCTTAACCTGGGAGGTTGCGTTCACATGTGTTTTATAACCACTGGTGTCTGATTGCTAAAGAAATTGTGTTGTGACGTGCTGCGTATGTGTTCATAGATAAGTGTTTTGAGATAAGTGTTTTGAGATATGTGTTCATAGATAAGTGTCTTGAGATAAGTGTGCTACAGTTATTCCTATCGCCTATTAAATCAAAAGAATGATTATAGGCATATTTTACATATTAAAAAAAAAATGCTGATAACGTGTTTGAAAACTTTATATAGACATCGTTGATATAACTTTCCAGACCACTGCAGTCGGTGTGTCGGGAGACCGGAACTTGCCGGGGGGAACCTGGTCTATTATAGGTGAGTGAAGCGAGGTGAAAGGGGATGAGTAAAGCTGAGTTTGAGTAGGAGATGAGTAAATCTGAGTGTACAAAAAGAAATGGGTATAGCTGAGTATGGAAAGGAGATGAGTAAAGCTGAGTTTGAGTAGGAGATGAGTAAATCTGAGTGTACAAAAAGAAATGAGTATATCTGAGTATGGAAAGGAGATGAGTAAAGCTGAGTTTGGATAGGTGATGAGGAAATCTGAGTATTCAAAAAAAAAAAGGTATAGCTGAGTAAGGAAAGGAGAGGAGTAAAACTGAGTTTGGATAGGAGATGAGTAAATCTGAGTGTACAAAAAGAAATGGGTATAGCTGAGTATGAAGAGGAGATGAGTAAAGCTGAGTTTGGATAGGTGATGAGGAAATCTGAGTATTCAAAAAAAAAGTATAGCTGAGTAAGGAAAGGAGAGGAGTAAAACTGAGTTTGGATAGGAGATGAGTAAATCTGAGTATGGAAAATAAATTATTAAAGCTGAGTTTGGATAGTAGATGAGTAAATCTGAGTATACAAAAAGAAATGAGTATAGCTGAGTATGGAAAGGAGATGAGTATCGTTGCATATGGGAAAGAAATGAGTAAGTTGAGTTTGGATAGGAGATGAGCAAATCTGAGTATAGAAAGGAAATGAGTATAGCTGAGTATGGAAAGGAGAGGAGTATCTTTGAGTATGGAAAGGAGATGAGTAAATCTGAGAGCGTAAAGGAGATGAGTAAATCTGAGTATAGAAAGGAAATGAGTAAGGCTGAGTGCAGATAACTGAGTAAACCTGAGGAAGGAATATTTCTTTGAAACTGATTAAAGCAAACAGTAATAACACTCATAGAATGAAACTAATAAATTTGCTAGTAATTACAGTCTTATATAAAGATCATAATTACTTGATGATCCTGCCGTTTCCAATAATAACAAGAATAAATGTTAAAAATCATTTCAAAACTATGAACACACTCCTAACCTAAATATTCGGTTGTATTTGGCTCCTTCACTAACCACAAATACAAACATGGGAAAATGTACACGCATGTATGATCAAATAAAAAAGCCGTTCTTATGGCTGTGTGTTTTGTTATATTTAACAATTTCTTCTCTCACCTCTCTCTCTATATCTATCTATCTATATAAACACACACATCTATTCTACTCATCTCTCTCTCTCTCTCTCTCTCTCTCTCTCTCTCTCTCTCTCTCTCTCTCTCTCTCTCTCTCTCTCTCTCTCTCTCTCTCTCTCTCTCTTCCCTCCCTCTCCTTCCCTCCCTCATTCTTCTCTCTCCCTCATCCTTCTCCCCCCCCCCCTCATCCTTCTCTCTCTCTGTCTCCCTCCCTCATCCTTCTCTCTCTCACTCTCTCTTTCCCTCCCTCCCTCTCTCTCTCTCTCTCTCTCTCTCTTTCCCTCCCTCCCTCCCTCATCCTTTTCTCTCTCACTCTCTCTTTCCCTCCCTCCCTCCCTCATCCTTCTCTCTCCCTCCCTTCCTCTCCCCCCCCCACCCACCTCATCCTTCTCTCTCTCTGTCTCCCTCCCTCATCCTTCTCTCTCTCTCTCTCTCCCTCCCTCATCCTTCTCTCTCTCTCACTCTCCCTCCTCATCCTTCTCTCTCTCTCTCTCTCTCTCTGTCTCTCTCTCTCCCTCCCTCGTCCTTCTCTCTCTCTCCCTTCCACCCACCATCCCTCTCCCTAAGCCACTCCCCTATCCACAGCGAGGAAACCCAGCACGGCCTCTTGCAGTGCCACGAAGGTTTCTCTTTGCCCGCCAACACGAGAAGCACGGAGTTCCGGTGCGAGGGCGGCGCGTGGACCTTCGACAAGAAGCCAGTCTGCAAACCTCACTGTTTTCCCGCGTGTTCGCATGGCGGGAAATGTGTCGCTCCTCAGACATGCCGATGCTTGGATGGTCGTTTTGGAGATCGGTGCCAGTTCTGTGAGTTCTTTCTTTGCTTTTTTTGTTGTTGTTGTTGGTTTTGTCTTGCTTTTTAATGAGGTTGTCTTTGTGTTGTCGTTTTGTTTTTGTTTTTGTTGAGTTTTTTTTTCCTTCTTCTGCGTGTTGCTCTTGTTTTCGAGTGTTTTTTTTTATGTCTCTCTTATTTTAAGATTTTCTCTCGGTGTTAGCATATATCTTATTGTCTATTAAGACTTTTACGTCTTTTTTCACATATTCAAAATTATAGATCTATAGAAAATGGTTTGAATGAAATTTAGGTTATTTTAACGGTTATCTAAGTGGTTTATTCATTACAAATCATACGCATCGATTTGTTTATAGTATTTTAGTAATTTTAGTATATGTATAAGATGGGAGAAACTAGCCACGTCCAGTTATAAAGTGTCAAAATTAATTAGTGGCTGAACGCTTTCGGATATGTAGCACCATTAGTAATCTCTATTTTGGTTCGCAATTGATATCATTAAATCCCATTAATGTTTTGCATGATAAACGAAGACGAAGCTAGGGCAAGGATGATAAAAATGTAATACTTAAAAGGCAATTATTTACAGATTTACTATTTTGCTTTCACTTGCTTTTCATATCCTTTGACTTCCGATACTTCCTCTCTCGTTTATGACAATTTTAAAAAGTTTTTTTTTTCATACTTGAGAAAGATATTAAGAAATTTCTCACCGTTTAACACCTTGGAAATATATATATATATATAATAACCCCCCCCCTCCCCCTCAGGTCTGACATCATGTACCGACACTTGGAAGCCACCAGAGGACACTGAAGACAAGGAATTCACCATCATCTCCAGTCACAATTCAACTGAGATCAGAATGAGTTGCACGTCAAAAAATAAAGAAAATTACCGATGCGTTCAAGCTAATCAAACTGTAGAACATCTAGAAGACGATGGAATCCAGCGGTCTCGTCCATGCGGCAAGAAAATGTCTCTTGAATCCGAATCGGCTGAGGAAGAACACATACAGAAAGAAGGTAATTGGGAATTGGGGAAAACTACAACAGCAGATCAGAAAGAGGCTTTAGTGTTGAAAGTGCCAATAACAAAGAAGAACCTTGAGATTCTTGATGCGATAATGCCTGAGGAACACTTACTGGAAACACTTTCAAAAGAAACAAATGATACCCAGGTAAAACCACAAGCGGGAATAGAACCAGGAACAAAAATACCTGAAGAACCACAAGCGGGAATAGAACCAGGAACAAAAATACCTGAAGAACCATACGGTCCAATAACAGAAACACATGAGGAGCCATCTGGTACAGAACCAGGATTACCTTCAGAGCTACCAGGCTTTATAACAGGAGAAAATGAAGAACCATCAGTTATTGAACCAGGATTACTTGGTTCCATAACAGGAGAAAATGAGGAACCATTAGGTACTGAACCAGGATTACCTTCAGAGCTACCAGGCTTTATAACAGGAGAAAATGAAGAACCATCAGTTATTGAACCAGGATTACTTGGTTCCATAACAGGGGAAAATGAGGAACCATCAGGTACTGAACCAGGATCACCTGGTTCTATAACAGGAGAACGTGAGGAACCATTAGATACTGAAGAAGGATTACCTGGTTCTATAACAGGAGAACCTTTGGAACCATTTGGCATTGAACCAGGATCACCTGGTTCTATAACAGGAGAACGCGAGAAACCATTCGGTACTGAACCAGGATTACCAGGTTCTATAACAGGAGAACCTTTGGAACCATTTGGCACTGAACCAGGATTACCTGGTTCTATAACAGGAGAACGTGAGGAACCATTAGGTACTGAACCAGGATTACCTGGTTCTATAACAGGAGAACCTTTGGAACCATTTGGCACTGAACCAGGATTACCTGGTTCTATAACAGGAGAACGTGAGGAACCATTAGGTAATGAAACAGGATTACCAGGTTCTATAACAGGAGAACCTTTGGAACCATTCGGTACTGAACCAGGATTACCAGGTTCTATAACAGGAGAACCTCTGGAACCATTCGGTACTGAACCAGGATTACCTGGTTCTATGATAGGAGAACGTGAGGAACCATTCGGTACTGAACCAGAATTACCTGGTTCTATGATAGGAGAACGTGAGGAACCATTAGGTACTGAACCAGGATTACCAGGTTCTATAACAGGAGAACCTCTGGAACCATCAGGTACTGAACCAGAATTACCTGGTTCAATGATAGGAGAACCTCTGGAACCATTCGGTACTGAACCAGAATTACCTGGTTCTATGATAGGAGAACGTGAGGAACCATCAGGTACTGAACCAGAATTACCTGGTTCTATGATAGGAGAACCTCTGGAACCATTAGGTACTGAACCAGGATTACCAGGTTCTATAACAGGAGAACCTCTGGAACCATTCGGTACTGAACCAGAATTACCTGGTTCTATGATAGGAGAACGTGAGGAACCATCAGGTACTGAACCAGAATTACCTGGTTCTATGATAGGAGAACGTGAGGAACCATTAGGTACTGAACCAGGATTACCAGGTTCTATAACAGGAGAACCTCTGGAACCATTCGGTACTGAACACGAATTACCAGGTTCTATAACAGGAGAACGTGAAGAATCATCAGATACAGAAACAGGATTACCTGGTTCTATAATAGAAAAACCTTTGGAACCATTCGGTACTGAACCAGAATTTCCTGGTTCTATGATAGGAGAACGTGATGAATCATCAGATACAGAAACAGGATTACCTGGTTCTATAATAGAAAAACCTTTGGAACCATTCGGTACTGAACCAGAATTACCAGGTTCTATAACAGGAGAACCTTTGGAACCATCAGGCACTGAACCAGGATTACCTGGTTCTATAACAGGAGAACCTTTGGAACCATTCGGTACTGAACCAGGATTACCTGAAGAGTTTCAGCGATCTCTAATAGAAGAACCAGAGGAACCATCAGGTAATGAACCAGGACTACCTTCAGAGGTACCTGGTTCCATTACAGGAGAAAATGAGGAACCATCAGGATTACCTGGTTCTATAACAGGAGAACATGAGGAACCATTAGGTACTGAACCAGGATTACCTTCAGAGCTACCAAGTTCTATAACTGGAGAAAATGAGGAACCAACAGGATTACCTGGTTCTATAACAGGAGAAAATGAGGAACCATTCGGTACTGAACCAGGATTACCTGCAGAGTTTCAGCGTTCTCTAATAGAAGAACCAGATGAACCATCAGATACTGAACCAGGATTACCAAGTCCTATAACGAGAGAACGTGAGGAACCATTAGATACTGAAGAAGGATTACCAGGTTCTATAACAGGAGAACGTAAGGAACCATCAGGCATTGAACCAGATTTACATGTGAAGGTACCCAAGGAACCATCTTCATCATGTATAACACTCTATGTGGGATATGTGCCATGTTTGGTACCTGTGATTCTCACGCCATATCCCTACACAGTGCTAGGTTCTTTAACGGGAAAACGCGAGGAACCATCAGGTAATATACTAGGATTACTTGCAGATCATCCGGGTTCTTTAGAAGAACATAAGAAACCAGGTAGTGAACCAGGATTACCTGTAGAGCATCCAGGTCCTACAACAGGGGAGTATGAGACACC
>NW_028234412.1:3438030-3448030 GCF_977035675.1 Penaeus japonicus
ATTAGGAACTGGAGCAAACCAAAAATAAAATTACAATTACTGCATTAGTTTCCCATATAAAATAAAGTTTCAAATTCAGGTACATTTTAATTACGGCACAATTCGGCAATGGAAGGAAGGTGGAGGCCCCGGGACACCTCCATTGGGTTGGCAATTACACTTTCCTTTATCACTTCGGTTACAACTTTCACTGAGAGTTTGGTTGCCATTCCCATACTTGGTAAATCCATCTCAATGCCCTGGGGTAATAAAGAAGTAATTGTAGGTTGTCCAAGATTCAGCGGGGCATCTTGGACAAGTCTGCTCTCTGGGGAGAGAGGTGGCGTGGCCATGGAACCACCCCACATTCCCCACCAGGACTCACCTGGCGGAGAAGTGGATAGACTGGAAGTTGTGGACCAAGCACTTGACCATATTCCTGTGTCTATACTTTGGTCTATGCTGTTATCCACGCTGGCATCTAGACTGGGTTCCATTAGTGGCTCTTGGGAAGCATCATACTTATTGCCATTTATGCTTGAAGATCCCAACACACTCATGGTAGATGTGTACATGCTGCAGTTGCTACTATTCTCAAACAACCTAGCTGAAAGGTTATCTGGCAGATACGTTGACAAGTCCAATCCATCCGACTGGAAAGACATATCTTCACTCCCTTCACTTGGTTCTTGGGTGGCAGGAACGTCAGAAATCTCTGGCTGATCCTTCATGGCCCTCAGAGCGTACAGTCTTCGCAGGTTTGCTAACAAAACATCACTGGTGTCTGGATTGGACACAATTCCTGCATCCTCTGCCAAAGCCAGCATTGCACTAGCAAGTCTGTCATGCCTGCCTCTGATGATGAAACCTCGCATTGGGGAAATGCCTGCAGCTTCCTCTGGGTCATGAACAAAGTGACATCTTGCCCCATACTGGCAATATCCATGAGTGTGGTATTGGCGGCAAGGTTCTGTCTTGTAACGTGGATGTCTTGGTATGGCTCGAAGCTCACCTATGCCATGAGCAAAGGTACATGTGTTTCCAAACCTGTTGATAAAAAGGCATCTTAATTCTTCATTCTACAAACATAAAAGGATAACTCATAAGATTTAACTTCAATCAAGTTAAATCCAAGTTATAATTGAAACTTCATACAAACAGAATCCAGATCAGCAGCAAACAGCATTAACATCAAAGCACAGCATACAACACACACTATGAAAAGCAGTACTTGCAATAAATCTAGGACTGAAAACAAGCAAAGACATTAACAAGTAAACATTTTTGGACCAATTAGGTAATTAGTGGTAATAGTGCAATATATAGATATGTTTAAGGTACTTCCTACATATGCAAAAGATTAACTAATTGTAAAAAGATTAATTCATTTCTAATGAACAAGTACTCCATCTAAACTGTGGAAATGTTTAATTTAACATTTAAAATAAGACTAAAAAGTATGCATACCTAAACCCAATTTCTTGGGTGTGGGTGTGGGTGTGTGTGTGTGTGTGTGTGTGTGTGTGTGTGTGTGTGTGTGTGGGTGTGTGTGTGGGTGTGTGTGTGTGTGTGTGTGTGTGTGTGTGTGTGTGTGTGTGTGTGTGTGTGTGTGTGTGTGTGTGTGTGTGTGTGTGTGTGTGTGTGTGTGTGTGTGTGATTTTACAAGATATCTGCAATTAAAAATCATATTTACATGCTTTAGTTATCTATATTAGAAGCAAGTACTCTTCTACATATAAATATTTAATGCAAGACTTGCTATATTTGTTACCTAAATACATCACTGGCAATTCAATTCCTAATAATATTCCAAAATAGGAAATGCATTGGTGATCCAAAATTGTGTGCCAGAATTGCTTTTAACTGCATTTTGTTTACTCTTATTTAGGCTGATGGTATGTGGCTTGAAACAAGTCATGAACACAGGCAGTTCTGTATCTACAAAGTACCTTTGCTGAGCTTGGTAAATTCATTAATTGAAAAAGGGAGCAAGGGATGAATAGGACTAGTATGCTTAATCTGTTGATGCCGAGAATGCATGCTTTGTCCAGTAGGTTTCAATGCTCTAACATACATGGTGATTCAATTACATGACAATAAGAATACCTACCTGACCTGAAAAGATTAACCCTATTGCTTGAATCGAGTAAAAATATGATTAACACAATTTTCATTCCTGAATTTAAGAAATAGGGTATACAAGTAAATCAGGTAGGCATTGTAGAACCATCTATGCATAAATGAGAGAATTGAAATGAAAATAAATGCAATGTCCAAAGAAAGCATTAATGGGTTTATAACAAGAAAAATAAGTTCAAAAACAAATATACAATCATTATGAAGGAGTAGAGAAGTAGTAATCATTAGATTACAAGACATCAAATTTACAATTAGGAAATATCAGTTGACTACCAAACATGAATCAGTAAAATAGAAAAATGTGAAAAGTGAAAAAGCTATTTTCAAAAATGATGGATTAGGCAAGCACGCAAACACACAATTACACACATACAAGACAGAGGGAGGGAGAGGGAGAGGGAGAGGGAGAGGGAGAGGGAAAGGGAGACACATACAAGAAAGGGAGAGGGAGGGAGACACATACATACATACACACAAACATACAAGACAGAGGGAGAGGGAGAGGGAGATACACACACACATATATACAAGACAGAGGGAGGGGGAGGGGGAGGGGGAGGGAGAAGGAGAGAGAGAGAGACACACACATACAAGACAGAGGGAGGGGGAGGGGGAGGGGGAGGGAGACACACATACAAGAAAGGGAGAGGGAGAGGGAGAGAGAGAGAGAGACACATACAAGGAAGGGAGAGAGAGAGGGAGAAGGAGAGAGAGAGACATATACACACACATACAAGAAAGGGAGAGGGAGAGGGAGAAGGAGAGAGAGAGAGACTCACACATACAAGAAAGGGAGAGGGAGAGGGAGAAGGAGAGAGAGAGAGAGACACACACATACAAGAAAGGGAGAGGGAGAGGGAGACATACACACATATACAAGAGAGGGAGAGGGAGAGAGACATACACACACACACATACAAGAAAGGGAGAGGGAGAGGGAGAGGGAGAGGGAGAGGGAGAGAGAGAGACACACACATACAAGAAAGGGAGAGGGAGAGGGAGAAGGAGAGAGAGGGAGAAGGAGAGAGAGACACACATACAAGAAAGGGAGAGGAAGAGGGAGAGGGAGAAGGAGAAGGAGAGAGAGAGACACACATACAAGAAAGGGAGAGGGAGAAGGAGAGTTAGAAGGAGAGAGAGAGACATACACACACATACAAGAAAGGGAGAGGGAGAGGGAGAAGGAGAGAGAGAGAGACATACACACACATACAAGAAAGGGAGAGGGAGAGGGAGAGGGAGAAGGAGAGAGAGAGACACACACACATACAAGAAAGGGAGAGGGAGAGGGAGAAGGAGAGAGAGAGAGAGACACACACACATACAAGAAAGGGAGAGGGAGAGGGAGAAGGAGAGAGAGAGAGAGACACACACACATACAAGAAAGGGAGAGGGAGAGGGAGAGGGAGAGAGAGAGAGAGACACACACACATACAAGAAAGGGAGAGGGAGAGGGAGAGGGAGAAGGAGAGAGAGAGAGACACACACACACAAGAAAGGGAGAGGGAGAGGGAGAGGGAGAAGGAGAGAGAGAGAGAGACACACACACACATACAAGAAAGGGAGAGGGAGAGGGAGAGGGAGAGGGAGAAGGAGAGAGAGAGACACACATACAAGAAAGGGAGAGGGAGAGGGAGAAGGAGAGAGAGAGAGACATACACACACATACAAGAAAGGGAGAGGGAGAGGGAGAGGGAGAAGGAGAGAGAGACACACACACAAGACAGAGGGAGGGGGAGGGGGGGGGGAGGGACACACACACATACAAGAAAGGGAGAGGGAGAGGGAGAGGGAGAGAGAGACATACAAACATATACAAGAGAGGGAGAGGGAGAGGGAGAGGGAGAGAGACACACACACACATACAAGAAAGGGAGAGGGAGAGACATACACACATACAAGAAAGGGAGAGGGAGAGGGAGAGGGAGAAGGAGAGGGAGAGAGAGAGAGAGACATACACACATTAAAGAGAGGGAGAGGGAGAGGGAGAAGGAGAGAGAGAGACATACACACACATACAAGAAAGGGAGAGGGAGAGAGAGAGAGAGACATACACACACATACAAGAAAGGGAGAGGGAGAGGGAGAAGGAGAGAGAGAGACACACACACACACATACATACAAGAAAGGGAGAGGAAGAGGGACAAGGAGGAGAAGAGACACACATACAAGAAAGGGAGAGGGAGAGGGAGAAGGAGAGAGAGAGAGACATACACACACACATACAAGAAAGGGAGAGGGAGAGGGAGAAGGAGAGAGAGAGAGACACACACACATACAAGAAAGGGAGAGGGAGAGGGAGAAGGAGAGAGAGAGAGACACACACATACAAGAAAGGGAGAGGGAGAGGGAGAAGGAGAGAGAGAGAGACACACACACATACAAGAAAGGGAGAGGGAGAGGGAGAGGGAGAGGGAGAAGGAGAGGGAGAAGGAGAGAGAGAGAGAGACACACACATACAAGAAAGGGAGAGGGAGAGGGAGAAGGAGAGAGAGAGAGAGACACACACACATACAAGAAAGGGAGAGGGAGAGGGAGAAGGAGAGAGAGAGAGAGACATACACACACATACAAGAAAGGGAGAGGGAGAGGGAGAAGGAGAGAGAGAGAGAGACACACACATACAAGAAAGGGAGAGGGAGAGGGAGAGGGAGAAGAAGAGGGAGAGACATACACATACAAGAAAGGGAGAGGGAGAGGGAGGAGAGGAGAGAAGAGAGGAGAGACACACACATACAAGAAAGGAGAGGGAGAGGGAGAAGGGAGAGAGAGAGAGACACACACACACACACATAGAAGGGAGGGAGAGGGAGAAGGAGAGGGGGAGAGGAGGAGAGAGAGGAGGACACACACATACAAAAGGGAAGAGGAGGGAGAGGGAGAGAGAGAGAGGAGAACACACACATACAAGAAAGAGGGAGGGAGAGGGAGAAGGAGAGAGGAGAGAGACACACAACATACAAGAAAGGGAGGGAGAGGAGAAGGAGAGAGAGAGAGAGACACACATACAAGAAAGGAAGGGGGAGGGAGAGGGAGAGGGAGAGAGAGACATACAAACATATACAAGAGAGGGAGAGGGAGAGGGAGAGAGAGAGAGACACACACACATACAAGAAAGGGAGAGGGAGAGGGAGAGGGAGAGACACACACATACAAGAAAGGGAGAGGGAGAGGGAGAGGGAGAAGGAGAGGGAGAGAGAGGGAGAGACATACACACAAGAAAGGGAGAGGGAGAGGGAGAGGGAGAGGGGGAGACGCAGACATACAAGAAAGGGAGGGAGAAGGAGAGGGAGAGAGAGGGAGAGACATACACACAAGAAAGGGAGAGGGAGAGGGAGAGGGAGAAGGAGAGAGAGAGAGACACACACAAAAGACAGAGGGAGGGAGAGGGAGAGGGGGAGACACACACATACAAGACAGAGGGAGGGAGAGGGAGAGGGGGAGACACACACATACAAGACAGAGGGAGGGAGAGGGAGAGGGGGAGACACACACATACAAGACAGAGGGAGGGAGAGGGAGAGGGGGAGACACACACATACAAGACAGAGGGAGGGAGAGGGAGAGGGGGAGAGAAGAGGGAGGGAGAGGGAGAGGGGGAGACACACACATACAAGACAGAGGGAGGGAGAGGGAGAGGGGGAGGGGGAGACACACACATACAAGACAGAGGGAGGGAGAGGGAGAGGGGGAGACACACACATACAAGACAGAGGGAGGGAGAGGGAGAGGGGGAGACACACACATACAAGACAGAGGGAGGGAGAGGGAGAGGGGGAGACACACACATACAAGACAGAGGGAGGGAGAGGGAGACATACAGACAGACAAGACAGGGGGAAGGGGAAGAAGGGGGGGGAGGGACACACACACACACACACACACACAAGACAGAGAGGGAGAGGGAGGGAGAGGGAGCCACACACATGCATATACAGAGACAGACAGACACAGACACACACACATACATAGAGAGAAATGACCATTGAACAGATGTTTCAGAATATAAAGCTGAAGAAAATGAAGATAGAGAATCATAACCATGATGTTACATTAGGAAAATACTGATTAAAACGATGAAAGTACTTACTACTTCTCTCGCACAGGGAAAAATGACAAGAAAAAGCTTGCACTATATACTGTAGGATAAAAGTACTTCTGAGCAGAGTAACAATGTAAATGAACAAACCAAAACTGCATTATCAGGTACAAAGATATTGGATAGCGTATGGTAAAGGCATATCAACTCCAATATTAGCATTGCAAATTTAATTCAAGTTCAAACACGTCTGTGGAAAGATTGTATAGGCCTACAACAAAGTCTCGTATGCAACCACTTGTTCCAACAAATTTCAACAAAGTCCATTCCTATCCATCCCAAACTACTAAAAGGTATCCAAATGCTGACCATCATCCCCTTCCTTCCACCCCCAACAAATGCCCAAGTTGAGGAGAGAAAAAAAATCAATCCAAAATGGATCTCCCACACCCGCCCCAACCCCCCACCCAACAACAAAAGGGACACTTACCCTCCTATATATGCCATCTACGTCCCTACTACCACCCACTCAACATGGGACAAGACAAACAGGGTGGAACTGGCGTGGGGAGAGGCAAAGCAGAAGAGGCGAACATCCGACACTAGACAGCACCAAACAAAAGACCTGATAAAGCCGGCAGGAGCATGCATTGACTCCCCCCCGACCCCCCCACATCCAGCCCTTCTTACCCCACCCCCTCCTGCTCCTACTCGCAAGCGTGAATGTGCGCGCGTGTAACCTGATCTTTATGTCACGCTGTTTTACTTCCCGGAGGCCTTGCTTCAAGGGAAATGGAGCAGAGACGGCAGCAGGAATTGCACTTCCACCCGACGCCTTCTTGAAGGGGTGCACTTATTCCAACAGATCGTCGCCTATTGGTCGAGTGTTTTTCACTCCCTTACTTATAATTGGATTACATTGAACTGGGAGAGAGAAAGAAAGAGAGAGAAAGAAAGAGAAAGAAAGAGAGAGAGAGAAAGAGAGAGAGAGAGAGAGAGAAAGAGAGAGAGAGAGAGAGAAAGAGAGAGAAAAGAGAGAGAGAGAGAAGGGATAGAGAGAGAGAGAGAGAGAGAAAGAAAGAGAGAGAGAGAGAGAGGCAGGGAGGGAGAGAGAAGAGAGAGAGAGAAAGAGTGAGAGAGAGGAGAAGAGAAAGAAAGAAAGAGCGAGAGAGAAGAGAAGAGAGAGAAAGAGAAATAGAGCGAGAGAGAAGAGAAGAGAGAGAAAGAAGAAAGAGAGAGAAGAGAGAGAGAGAGAGAGAGAGAGAGAGAGAGAGAAAGAAACAGAGACAAAGAGAGAAAGAGAGGAGAAGAGAGAGAGAAACAGAGAAAGAGAGACAGGGACAGAGAAAAAGAGAGAAAGAGAGGAGAAGAGAGAGAGAGAAAGAAAGAGAGAGAGGGAGAAACAGAGAGAGAGAGAGAAGAAAGAGGAAAGAGAAAAGGAGAGAGAGAGAGAGAGAAAGGAGAGAGAGAAAGAAAGAGAGTGAGAGAAAGAAAGAGAGAGAGAGAGAAGAAAGAGAGAGAGAGAGAAAGAAGAGAGAGAGAAAGAAGAAGAGGGAGAGAGAGAGAGAGAGAAAAGAAAGGAGAGCAGAGAAGAGAGAGAGAGAGGAGAGAAGAGGAGAGAGAGAAAGAAGGAGAGACAGACAGGAGAGAAAGAGAAGAGAAGAGAGAGAGAGAAGAAGAAGAGAGAGAGAAAGAAGAGAGAGGAGAGAGAGAAGAAGAGGGAAAAAGAGAGAGAGAAAGATAGAAAGAAAAAGAGAGAGAAAGAGAGAAAGAGAGAAAGAAAGAGAGAGAAAGAGAGAAAGAGAGAAAGAGAGAGAGAGAAAGAAAGAGAGAGAGAGAAAGAGAGAGAAAGAAAGAGAGAGAAAGACTACCCTATTCCTCCAAGTACTACCAAGAAAGGAACACCGACCTGCACAGCCCGTTCTCCTCGAAGGTCCTGCAGAGTTCCGTCTTGTACCGCAGGAGGTTGGAGGACCGGCCTTGCACGGAAGCACGCTCGCCCTTGCCGCCACCGCTGCAACCAGCACCTACTCTCTCGTGTTCGAAGGCGGAGAAAGAAGAGGTGGAGGAAGAGGAAGACGAAGGACCCAGTGGACACACCGATTCCTTGGGACTCTCGGGGCCGGCTATCTCGGGAGTCTTCTGGTGGAAGGAGCGTCTGTAGGTGGGGCTATAGCCTCCCCCTCCTCCTCCCCCTCCTTCTCCAACAGGCGTCGCTGACGAGGGCCTGCGCGGGCGTCCTTGGGGGCTCGAGGTGTAGTTTAGGGGGCGCCCTCCCCCGCCGCGCCGGTGTCCGCTGTTGTGATGGTCGACCCTGTTGACGTTTGTCTTTTTGGTTTAAATTCATTTGAGGATCTGGTTCCTAAGTCATAGGCCTACTACCAGAGCGCCCTTCACTAATGGCCGGGGCAGTGGTGGAATAATTACTCGATTTACTCAACATGTAGTATATGACGTTTTAATTAAACTTCCCGGGATGATTTTGCTTCAAAAACAATAGGCCTACCACGATTCCAATCTTCACTGAAGGAAAGAGGGAAGTGAAAAAAAAAAAAAAAATAGGGAATAGGGAATTTATATTCACATTGCTAATTCCACTCACCTATAATCTTTCAACCGAAGTCGGTACACCAGCAATCTAAATCTAAAGGCCCTGTCGAATCGGTTTTGGAAATTTTGAAAAGAATTGATGAAACTACACGAAATCTTAACCACCCATTTACCAACTGTCCAATTTAGCCTAATTCCGCCATCGAGTCAGAATCTCGATCTTTGGAGAAGGACTGGAATCTGGAATCTGAAATCTGGAATCTATTAAGACATGTACACGTTGGTGAATCTGCTTTACGTGATTCTTGCTTTTAAAAAGGTTAGGGACAAAACAAAAACAAGTATCGAAGTTTTTTTTTAACTTTCAATCCTTATTGTCTTACGCTGGCGGTACAAATATCTTACGATCCCCGTGTAATTGAAGTACTTGACATATTGGACACAGCCATTGAACACGAGTGGAAAAAAAAACATTACAAAAAGCTTTGTATACACTAGAAATCCAAACTCGAAACTAAAGCCATTTTAAGAACACCTGAAATATCTCGAGTCTCTTAAGACCTGCATTTACTATATATATATATATACGCTGAAGAAACTAACACGAGAACCCACAAGAAGAGATCATAGAAGCACAGAAATAATCTTCCAACAACATTACCTCATTGTAACACCTTCTCCGTGTCTGTCCGGATCCAGTCTGATGGCGGTTACCGGTTCGCGTCCTATATATAACCTCGGTCACTTTCCCGCCAATTTCATTTTTCGGCAGAAATAACGAAAGAAATACAGAATTATCTTTAGTTATGGAGGATATCATATGTAAAGAGCAGGAGGAAATAGATAGATATGTTTTTTTTTTTTTTTTTTTTTTTTTTTTTGAAGCAATGTTCGAGAAACCGTTCGAAGTTTGAGGATTGAAATTCTTCATCTTTTGAGTGATGTTAAGATGGAATGGATTTTCTAAATGTTTATTCAAGATTACGAATAAAAGGATTATCATATTTGTTCAATGCATTATTTTATATGTATGGCAGGTTTCAAACAAAAAAGTCAAGTGTGAACGAAAATTTTGATTCGAATATAGCAAAATTTTCTAAATAATTTATATTTGTCATTCATATGAACTACGATGTAAAATGAGGAACCTAAACTTTTATGAATATATACATATTTAATGGAATACCGAAAACTGCGTAAAATCACTATAAACCCTTAATTTATACAGGTATATAATCCCTAATATGAGAAAAACATTTAACCTTAATCAAGCAAAACTATGCACATCTGCA
>NW_028234412.1:3480530-3483030 GCF_977035675.1 Penaeus japonicus
AAGAAACAAGTTCCTAAAACATGGCAGCATAAGGGTCACTGAAGGTGATTCTCCAAACAAAACCTGAAGTAAAAAAAGAAAGAAAGAAAGAAAGAAAAAAAGCAATGGCAAAGGCCAAAAACCATAACTAAAAGGCAAAGCATTAAAGTTAAAACCAAGCACAGCAAGTCCTGAAGGGACGATAAAAAAAAAAAAAACAAAAAAACAGCGCAGGCAAAACTATAGAAACACAAAACTTCACTGTTAATATTTGTATATTGTAAAAAGAAATCACGTCCAGTTCCTATTATTTATAAAATGTCAGGTTCCCAAGACTTAACTTTTCTCTGCTGGTTTCTTCTGGCAACCGGTGTTTCAGGGAGAAGAAAAAGGGTAACGAAACAACCGCTGACTGGTATAGACTGACTGTCTTTGGTATAACTCGGGTCATATTTATAAACTTCGTGACGTTACAGGTCACGTAAAATAATAAATACAAAATAAAATCTAATTGCAGTAAAAAAAAAAAAAAAAATGGGTAGGTTGAATTTATGTAAAATACAAAAGGGTAAATTCACAAAATAAAAGAGATTCAAAATAAAATAATGAGCAAATAAAATACGACATTTGTAAAGATGTACCTTCACTTATGAAAACAACTGATAAGAAAATAAAAATACCCTGTAAAACAGCGATTTAAAACTCAATAAAATGACCAATTAAAATACGAGATAAAAGCAAAAACAGACTAGGTAAAACAAAAGCAAAAAAAACAAACAAACAAAGAAAACGTCTGATAAGGCAGACTGAAACAAAAACACAAGCGAACAAAAAACAGACAAAACCATGCTAGGAGGAAATAAAAACACGATAGAAACATAGTAAAAATGCAAAATAATAATAAAAAAAATGTCAAGTCGCCTCCGGACTCCAGAGCTGTGGACGCGAGAGATCGTGGGTATGCTCGCAGGAAGGAACGAAGAACGGAGCGATTCCTTACAATAATAATAATGATAGTTGTAAATTCCCCCTCAAGTTACAACAGAGCTACAGGAGTCTCTCAGGGACAGGGTAACTGGCGATCGACTGTATGTGCTTCATCTATTAATCCTAGAACCATAATCCTTTGCGGGCTTGTCTCAGTGCATACAAGCCCGGCGGCGCATCTGCTCCGCAAATCTAGCTTATCCTTCTCCGTAGTCCTCAGCCCAATTGGCACCAGACTGTTGCGCAGTTCGCATATATATATGGGATATATAAACAAAAGCATTAGTTATTATAATACACTGAACTCACTATTTCTTTGGTATCGTTTGATTGATAGTCTCGGGATGGCTTTTCTTTGCGATTCTAGATGGTTTTGTGCTAATAGAATATAGTTTTGTTGTTTCGTTTTGTCCTTTTTCCTCTGGGTCGTGGTGGAGGCAAAACTCGCTTTGGCTTGACCTTCCATGTTCTTTGGGGAACTACTGACTTTGACTTTGACAAATTTATTGGGACGAGTGGTTAAGTATATCTCAAAACAGTGAGGTAACATGGGTTATCCTCACCCCAATCTTAGTCCCTCTTTGGGCTCACATATCTTTTACAAAACCTTACAGCTATGTTGAAATAAATACAGAACAAAAGGTGGATTAATCACAAGCATACGGAAACACCCGTTCAAGTGAAGGCTTTCAAGTATAACCTCAAGTATAGTATCCTGGGAAACTGGAGACTGGAATAGATAATTTTATGTAAATACTCCTGCTGATAGTAACAATAATGACAATAATAATAATAATAATAAAAAAAACACTTCCGCAAATCTAGCTTATCCTTAGCGCCCCCCCCCCCATGAGAATTAAAAAGGCTAATGACTGGATCTACACAAGAGCCCGTTCGTTATATGGATTAGATAGTTAACAAGGTAAAATGACATGCGCTATATCAGTAGTAGCAACGAAAGCATCATGAAATATCAAAATAATGATTTGACAATAGCAATAATGAAGACAAGAAAATGAAAATCCAGCAGTGATAACATTAAAATAAAACGTTAAAGATGTTAACGACGATAACAGTAACTATGTTGTGACTCCTAACGATATTATTTTTCATCCTCATCAATCAAACATTAGTTTTCACAAAGCATCTCTATTCAAAAACCGATAACAAAAATCTACGCTTCCATCTCTTCTCTTTGCACGGCCAGACCAGCGAGCATAGTGCATGGCAGGTGCATGTTAACCTTGACCATTGATGAAGGGCTGGCAGAGGAAAGGAAATTATCCTTTGAGAGTACCATGCATAAGAATCATATTAGCGTGGTCGATTTGGCCGCTCCTAGGCAGGATGCGTAAAGGGAGGAGTCAAATTAGATCCAATAACGTTTTTTTTTTTTTTTTTTTTTTTTTTTTTAAGGAAATGTCGCTCTGTCATTTGATCCCGATGTTGATGTAATTTTTGGGCGCATCTGTTTAATCCTTTGTTATGTTTTTTTTTTTTTCAATTTAGTCTCACGCTTTTCATTATTATTATT
>NW_028234412.1:3490530-3505530 GCF_977035675.1 Penaeus japonicus
TTTTTTTAGTCATATCAAGAGGCAGATGGGTCAAAATAAATTTGAACATTAATGTCGCTTTTTTAAATGATTTTAATTGTAGTTAGATACTTTTTTTTGCTGCGTAGATAGATTATATACTGAAATTATTCAGCAGTTGATATTATCTCATGTTATCCTAGCCATATAAAGGGAATGGGGGATAATCTTTTTTTATATAAATATTAACAATGTTAACTTTTTTTTTCTTTTTATATAACTTTGATAGTTCTTAAATGACTTTTGTTTTGGCTACGGAGACTATAAATAATACCCATTTTTTCCTTTTTTAAAAATATGATAATTATTATAATAATGGTAATGTTATTGAGAATAGTGATAATGATGATAGTAATAATATTGTCAATGGCATTGATAACGATGCTTTTAATGATGATGCTGATAATGATAATAGTATTGAGGATAATGATAATAATATTGATGATATTGAGAATTATGAAAATTATGTTGATGATAATGATAATACCAATGATAATGATAGTAATGATAGTACTACTATTAGTAGAAATACTAATGATAAACATGCTTACAGTAATAATGTTGATATTAGTGATAATAATGATAATAATGTTATTAAGTTTAATGATGATGATGATGATGTCAATAATAACTATTGTAAAAGTGATGACAATTTTAACAATGATAATTATGATTATGATGTTAATGGTAATTGTAATGATAATGATAAGATGATAGTAATAGTGATAGTAATAGTAGTGATTATAATGATGAAATCATAGTCATAATAATAATGAGGATAATGATGATTATGATAATGACAGTAATAATGTTAAAAAAATTATTCTGCTACTACTACTGCTGTTAATAATCATAATCATGATATTGATGATAATAATGACCCTGATAACGGTAAGAATTATGAAAAAAAACTGATTATGATAATAGTATTGATAATGATATCAATCATAATGATAACACTTATAATAATAGTAATAATAATAATGATAATGATAATAATAATAATGATGATAATAATAGTAGTAGTAGTATTAATAATAATGATAATAATAGTAATAATAATGATAATGATAATAATAATAGTAGTAGTAATAATAATAATAATGATAAAGATGGTAAAATCAATTATAATAAGGATAATGACAAAATAATGATAAAAACAACCATAATAACAATATTAGTAAGAAAGGTAATGAAGAGAATGATGATGCAATGAATAAGATAACCTAAAAGCCAAAACCGTAAGAATATGAATATTAACTAAGCATTAACTAATTTTCCAAAATATTACTAGGTTTTAAATTTCACGGCTCGTAATAATTACAAGGATGATCCTATCTACAATCAGTAATGGTAATTACGATATAATTAATACTGTAAGTGACATTCAACTGCAACAATCAACAGGGCTACTTGCAATGAGAGTAATAAGAAAAATAACAAGAATTCATAATGAATGATATTAGCTCTTCCATGTATATCTTTCTACGCAAACATTTACGACAATTAATATAAAAGAATATGAATGTAAACTATAATAATTGATAACAAATAATCCCTACTACGTGGATAACCCTGATTTACTACGTGAATAACCCTAACAACCACATGGATAACCCTAACAACCACATGAATAACCCTAACAACCACATGGATAACCCTAACAACCACATGAATAACAACCACATGAATAACCCTAACAACCACATGAATAACCCTAACAACCACATGGATAACCCTAACAACCACATGGATAACCCTAACAACCACATGAATAACAACCACATGAATAACCCTAACAACCACATGAATAACCCTAACAGCCACATGAATAACAACCACATGAATAACCCTAACAACCACATGAATAACCTTAACAACCACATGAATCAACCAAACAACCACATGAATAACCTTAACAATCACATGAATAACCCTAACATCCACATGAATAACCTTAACAACCACATGGATAACCCTAACAACCACATGAATAACCCTAACAGCCACATGAATAACAACCACATGGATAACCTTAACAACCACATGAATAACCTTAACAACCACATGAATCAACCTAACAACCACATGAATAACCCTAACAACCACATGAATAACCCTAACATCCACATGAATAACCTTAACCACATGGATAACCCTAACAACCACATGAATAACCCTAACAGCCACATGAATAACAACCACATGGATAACCTTAACAACCACATGAATCAACCTAACAACCACATGAATAACCCTAACAAACACATGAATAACCTTAACAACCACATGAATAACCCTAACAAACACATGAATAACCCTAACAACCACATGAATCAACCTAACAACCACATGAATAACCTTAACAACCACATGAATAACCCTAACAACCACAGAATAACCCTAACAACCACATGAATAACCCTAACAACCCTAACAACCACATGAATAACCCTAACAACCACATGAATAACCCTAACAACCACATGAATAACCTTAACAACCACATGAATCAACCTAACAACCACATGAATAACCCTAACAACCACATGAATAACCCTAACAACCACATGAATAACATGAATAACACATTTCCTTCTCTCAAAGATTCGGTCGGCGGTTGGTCGTCCTGACAACACAGATCATTTACGCGGCGACAGGAATCGCCATGTGTTGCGCGAACAGCTTTCCTCTCATCCTCGCCCTTCGCTTCCTCATGGGATGTGTAGGCCTACCCACCATCTACATTCTGAGTGAGTTCTGTTTTTTTTTTTTTTTTTTTTTTTTTTTTTTTTTTTTTTTTTGGGGGGGGGGGTTGATTTTCATTGTGTGGTTGTTTTTGTGCTGATCATTTGTTTTTGTTCACTTTTTATTTTTTTGAGATGGTGATTTTTGATATTGTGATATTAAGATATGCGTTACTCTCTCTCTCTCTCTCTATCTATCTCTCTTTTGAGCACACACACGTACACACACATACAACACACACACACACACACACGCACACTACCTCTTCATCCTTCTTGCAATCACCTTCATCTCCCTCAATCACCCTCACCACACAATCACCCTCACCACTCAATCACCCTCACCACACAATCACCCTCACCACACAATCACCCTCACCACTCAATCACCCTCACCACACAATCACCCTCACCACACAATCACCCTCACCACTCAATCACCCTCACCACACAATCACCCTCACCACTCAATCACCCTCACCACACAATCACCCTCACCACACAATCACCCTCACCACACAATCACCCTCACCACACAATCACCCTCACCACTCAATCACCCTCACCACTCAATCACCCTCAACCCTCAATCACCCTCACCACTCAATCACCCTCACCACTCAATCACCCTCACCACTCAATCACCCTCACCACTCAATCACCCTCACCACTCAATCACCCTCACCACTCAATCACCCTCACCACACAATCACCCTCACCACTCAATCACCCTCACCACTCAATCACCCTCACCACTCAATCACCCTCACCACACAATCACCCTCACCACTCAATCACCCTCAACCCTCAATCACCCTCACCACTCAATCACCCTCACCACTCAATCACCCTCAACCCTCAATCACCCTCACCACTCAATCACCCTCACCACTCAATCACCCTCACCACTCAATCACCCTCACCACACAATCACCCTCACCACTCAATCACCCTCACCACTCAATCACCCTCACCACTCAATCACCCTCACCACTCAATCACCCTCAACCCTCAATCACCCTCACCACACAATCACCCTCACCACTCAATCACCCTCACCACTCAATCACCCTCACCACTCAATCACCCTCAACCCTCAATCACCCTCACCACTCAATCACCCTCACCACACAATCACCCTCACCACACAATCATCCTCACCACACAATCACCCTCACCACTCAATCACCCTCACCACACAATCACCCTCACCACACAATCACCCTCACCACACAATCACCCTCACCACTCAATCACCCTCACCACTCAATCACCCTCACCACACAATCACCCTCACCACACAATCACCCTCACCACACAATCACCCTCACCACACAATCACCCTCACCACTCAATCACCCTCACCACACAATCACCCTCACCACTCAATCACCCTCACCACTCAATCACCCTCAACCCTCAATCACCCTCACCACTCAATCACCCTCACCACACAATCACCCTCACCACACAATCATCCTCACCACACAATCACCCTCACCACTCAATCACCCTCACCACACAATCACCCTCACCACTCAATCACCCTCACCACTCAATCACCCTCACCACACAATCACCCTCACCACTCAATCACCCTCACCACACAATCACCCTCACCACTCAATCACCCTCACCACACAATCACCCTCACCACACAATCACCCTCACCACTCAATCACCCTCACCACACAATCACCCTCACCACTCAATCACCCTCACCACACAATCACCCTCACCACACAATCACCCTCACCACACAATCACCCTCACCACCGTATCTCCCTCACTAATGTTTAATCCCCGTCCCCCTCCCTTCCTCCCTCCTCCTCCTCCTCCTTCTCCTCCTCCTCCTCCTCCTCTCCCTCCTTCCCTCCTCCTCCTCCTCCTCCTCACCCTCCCTCCTCCTCCTCTCCACCCTCCTCCTCCTCCTCCTCCACTCCCCTGCCACTTCCTCACCTCTCCTCCTCCTCCTCCTCTCCCCCTCCTCCTCCTCCTCCTCCTCCTCCTCCTCCTCTTCCTCCTCCTCCTCCTCCTTCTCCCCCAGCCATGGAAGTGTGCGAGGTGAAGTATCGTTCAGTGGTGGGCATCCTGACTGGTCTGCCGTGGGCGTTCGGCACCATGGCGTGGGGGGGCGTGGCCTACCTCATCCGCGACTGGCGTTGGCTGCAGCTCTCCGTGTCGCTCCCGGCGCTCTTCGTCCTGCCGGCGCTCTTGTAAGGGGGGGGGGGCTTGGGGGGCGGGCTTGGGGGGGGTAGGGTAAAAAACAAAAACAACAAAAAACAAAAGACAAAAAGGAAAAATTAAGAAATTAAGTAGCTCTAGATTTGTCACAGGAACACTCATGTCGAATATTCCAACCAATTCCAACCATAGATGAAAAAAATTCATACATATATCTTTCTTCATCCACCCCCTATCCCCACCCCCACCCCCACCCTCCCCTCACTCTCTCTCTCACTCTCTCTCTCTCTCCCCTTCAGCATCATCGACGAATCACCAAGGTGGTTGATCGTCAAAGGTCATCACGATAGAGCGATTAAGGTGTTACAAAGGGCAGCTCGTTGGAACAAAGTCACCCTCCCTTCTTCAGACGAATTGAGGAAAATCATGATGAATATTCAAGAAGAGGCAAGTGCAACATCGGTTGTCTATATGTGTAGATGGTGATGATAATGATGTTGATGGTGATAGTTGTGATAATGATGGTGATAGTTGTGATAATTATGGTTATAGTTGTGATAATGATAGTGATAGTTGTGATAATGATGGTGATAGTAATAATTGTGGTTATAGTTGTGATAATGATGGTGATAGTAATAATTGTGGTTATAGTTGTGATAATGCTGGTGATAGTAATGCTGATGATGATAATGGTAATGATGACAATAATAGTAACAACAATGATATTAATGATGATAATGATAACAATAGGCATAATAGAACAACAGATCAATGAATGATAATGAGTGTTACAGATACCCTTGTTTTAAATTGGGCGTCTTTCTTCTACGCTGTAATAATACACTTTCCCTAACAGACGGAAAATGAAACGAAAAATAACGTGAAGGAAAAACAGGAGAAGAAAATCTGTTCTTTCCCAAAAGTCCCGACTCTTTGCAGGTAATAAATATAAAAGTGAAAACGGTTGCTTAAAGATGCCATAACGAATCTCAAGTTTTAGGCCAAATAAATATTTTCTTAAAGACAATTTTCATGAAATAATGGACTTGCTGATACTCGAAACATTTATACAAACGCTCCCTCTCTCTTCCAGAACTCGCCCCTTAAGGATCATAACAGTAATCTTCAGCCTAAACCTCTTTATTTCCGCCTTGGTCTTCGGCGGTCTCAACTTAAGTGGGGCCAACTACAGCGCCGATCCTTTCATCTACACTGTCCTCGGGGGGCTGATGGAGGTCCCTGGCTATTCCCTGACGGCGCCCCTGATCAACCGCGTGGGCAGAAAGTGGCCGACGATTTGGGGTTACTTTCTGAGCGGCGTTACGATCTTAATCCTGGTCTTCGTTCCCTCTGGTAGGGGAGCGTTCTGTTGTTATAGTCACCCACACCCGTCTCTTTCTATTTCTTTCTCTATTTTATCTTTCTCTCTCTGATGGTCTCTCTCTCTTTCTCTCTTTATAATCTATCTCGCTCGTCTCTCTCTCTCATCCGCTCTTCTCTCTCTCCTTCGTCTCTCTCTCATCTCCGACCTTCTCTCATCAATCATCTCTCTCTTCCTCTCACTACCGCTCAGTATCTCTCTATCTACTCTATCTCTCTCTTTCAAGGCGGGTGAGCGATAAAAGTTTTAATATATATGAACATAAGTAGTTTGATGTCTTTATATTAGAACTTTAGAGTGGGTATTCGAAAAATGTTAGGAAATAATATGTTCGAATGCGGCCTATCCATTATGTCAGTTATGCACATAGTAAATATACTAAAATAAGGATCAATATAGACCATAATCTATAGTTTTCATAAGCTAGATATACCGCCATATTGCCATGTACCGAGAAAAGAATTGACACAGAAGGGAGGAAAAAGCTAGCCAGTTTTCGACCAAAATCGCCCCCCCTCACCTCTTAATCACATGGGCTATCTAAGAGATCTCGTGGTAATAAAGTATATTTAACACCCTATTTGGTTAGAGAGTAGACATGATACAGACCAGATTATATATTCAATGCACTGCCTAGGTAAATTACAGAGATTTCTTATCTGCAGATATCTAGGCTGAGTTTTATCATGATTCTTTGGCTGTTAAAAAAAAAAAGAGATCTATAGAAATATGACACTGTTGTTTTCGTAAAAAGTAGAATTTCGCATTCGTTTTCGTGTCGTACTATGCTGTTTCGTTGAAGCATTTTACCCATGACTCCCATCCCAATGTAATAATACATTAACAGTCTATTTACAGAATATTTTTTCACATTACATAATGATGACGAGATTCATTGTAAACACAATGCGTGCTAAAGTATAGTAGACCTCCGATACAGTATTAGATCCACTATTGTTTTGTTAGTGGGCCTCAGATTATTATATACCTGTTTTTTAGATTTAATATATGCCAAGAAAACCCAGAGAATGTAATGATAGTTAATATCCTCAACTACGCGACCAGAAGAGAGCGATTCCTCCTGTCATAACATCCTGTAAAAATGCTAATAGCGTCAGAATCCTACAACTTTCTTTCTTTGATTCCCAGTTATATTATTTAAAGATTATACAGAAAGAAAATGAAAATATAAATTGAAATTGTTAAAGCCCTCCAATTTTGTTTACTTCGTGTGAACATAAGGAGAATTGCCGACAAGGAATTGTAGTATTGATCATATCAGTTTCTTAGTTATGGATGAGGAAAGATGGGTGCGTTGGCTTCTAGGCAGACCTTAGAGAAGATAAGGTACCAAGATCATAGTTGAGACTGAAGATTAGGTCGTGATATCTAACTAACTTTACTACAAACTGTAATTTGACACTCCACTTAACCTTCAAATAGAAAGTATAACCACAAAATACAACTACACAACTGTGCAGATATATTAAATGGCATTTAATAGAAAGGCTTTAGAAGAAAACAACAATAATACTGAACATAAAGTATACGAAACAAATACGGAATGATATTAGCAGGTGATGATACATTCCTACCTATAATGGGATAAAGTATTTGTACAAAATTTTTGTACTAGACATTGTTCCCTAATTAATCAGCATATTAATAATTCACGGTTGCATCCTTCAAAACATCATCATCATCAACCACAAATTCATTGACCATCATTTATTATCATACTTTGTTGATAACTCATACCATCCTTCATCCATGAAATTATCATTAACAAGGTTTATAAATGAGCAACCAATGATTACTCTCAACAATGATAATAAAGATTAAAAAGATTATACATCCATTATCACCAAATATCATTATCATCGACACTATGTACATCGCAACTATCGCGCATTGAAGTGTCTACTTAACTAGTAGTAACAGTTGAATGATTTGACCAGAGATGTCTAGTAGGCTCGTTGTATGGAGCAGCTACTCCTTGCAAATGGCAGGAAAAGAGAAAATGATGTGCATAATAGTCGGGAAGGGAGTCCATCATGATCAACCATATCGTGTACATGTCTGAGAATGTTCCCAGAGTACCTGAAGTGAAGGATGTATGCAGTTGAGTCTCTACAGGCGATTGGAGAAGCGAACGGTACCATGGCATGATCATGGTACGGGGCGACCATTGCTCCGTATATTATCGACGGATTATACCTGTGTCAAAGTTAGTCCTGGTTCGCGTAGGTATGCGTAATTTTTGCTTTTGATTGTTGTTTGTGGTGATGCGTTGTTATGATTACTACTGTTGCTGTTCGCATATGAGGTTGATGTGAAGTGATTTGTTTTATTTTGTTATTTCTTTTTGTTTTGTGATTGGTGGAGTTATTTTATCATTTTATATTATTATTGTTATAGCTATTGGTGTTGTATCATTGATTTTATTCTTTTATATTTATCATCATCAGAATTCAAATTAGTTATAAATCCGTATGTTAAATTCTTTTATCTATTGTATCATTAATCATTATAATTAATTTATATTATATATATATATATATATATAATATATATATATATATATATATTTAGTGTGATGTAATGTGTGTGGTTTGTGTATAGTATATGTATATGTATAGTTTGTAATATGAATAGAAGATATATATATATATATATATATATATAATATCAATATATATAGTCATATATACATATATATATTATATGTTACTGATATGTAATATATATATATAATAGTATATATATATATATAATATATATATATATATATAATATGTTAGATAGTGTTCAATTAAATAATATCTATAATACTATATATCTCTATATCTATAAAGTATAGTATATATATATATATATATTATTTAATATACATATAGTATATATATAAAATATATATATAACTAATTATTATATATTAATATATATATATATATATATATGATCTATATATATATATGCAAATTTATGTAATTTTTAAACAATAATCATAATAATGTATAATCAATGATAATGATTAATAATAATGATAATAATTATTCTAATGCGAATGAGTTAGAGGTTAAAAGCAAGACATAGTGTTTATTAATTGAATATTTATTGATAGATAATTAGAATGATAAAAAATGGACGATATTAATAGTGATTAAATTGATTAACAACAATAAAGATAATAAATAGATGATATGATGTAAGAGATTGCTATATATGGGTATTAAGAATGGTAATGGTAATACGTATATTGATAATAATGGATAATGGAATTAAATGACAGAAAGTAATTATCTGAAACTAAGATAAACACAATTAAATTTAGAGATTGATGAAGTAATAGATAAATAGACGCATGATTTAATGAAAATGTGTTGTAAATAAGCGATAGGTTTATTAGTCTCGTCTTTCCAACTAATCCTAGCAACTCCCTTCCCACCTCCAACCTTACCCCCTACGCCCCTTCCCCCCCCAACACGGACTGCTTCTCTTCATTCATCTCTCCCTTATTTCATTTCTTCCCTTCCCTCCCTCTCTGTCTCCCTCCCTACCCTGCCTTAAACCCCTCCCATCTCCTTCCCCTCCTTCCCTCCCAACGTCTCTTATAGATCTATACTCGCCTCTTCCTGAATCCTCCTCCTTCCCTTTCCACTCCCTCCTTCCCTGTTCCCGCTCCCACAGCTCCTCCCCGCTCCCGTCCCCGTCTTCCGCCTTTCCCTTCCATCTCCTCGCTTCCACTCCCTCATCTCCCTCTCTGCTCTTTCTAAAAATAATCTATCTACCCATCTAAACTCTACCCTAAATCTTCCCTCTCTCCACCTCCACTTTCTCCTTCCCCCTTTCCTTCCCATGTTTCGCTCCCTCTCCGCTCTCCATCTCCCTCCCTCCCACTCTCCTCCCTCCCCCTGCCCCCCCCCACCGCCACACCACCCACCCCCAGGGGCCACTCATCATCCCAAAGAGTGGAAGCAGCCGTCGGTGATTCTTCGTGCAAAAGCGAGTTCCCAAATGGTGTGCGGGCAGTGGGAATCTCCCTGCCCACTGCACGAGACGCGGACTCGCTCCGCCCCGATAGCCCGAACAGGCGGTCCAATGACAATTTTCCGAGAGGCGCCTGCTTCGGGAAGGTTCTTTCGGGAGGCTCTTCCCGGCGAGACTGGACGGCGGAGCGGAGGACCTCGAGGGTGGGGTCGTTGTCCGTGGAGCGGAGGAAGAAGAGATTGTGGGACGGGAAGAATGGATTTTTTTTTTTTTTTTTTTTTTTATAGTTTTGTTTATGTTTGTTTGTTTTTTGTTTTATGTTGAGTGGTTTTTTTTTACTGGAGTGTGAGTTGTGTGATTTTTTTTTTTGGTGATTGTTGTGGTAGTTTGTTTTGTATTAGATTTTTTTGTTTGTTTTATTGTGTGTTGAGTGAGATTTTTTTTTTTTTTTTTTTTTTTTTTTTTTTTTTTTTTATTTTGTTTTTTTTTTTTTTGGTGACGTGAGGTTGGTGTTTTTTTATTTTTTTTCGTTGCGCTTGAGTTATTTATTATTATTTTTTTTTTTTGACATGATCTCGATTGATTTTTTGTTCTTCGTTGAGTGCAATTTTCTAAATTGTTTGCGTGCGTCGTTTTTTTTTTTTCGTATTGAGTAGCATGTATTTATTTGTGATAGTGAGATTTTTTTTTTTTTTTTTTTTTCGTCTTGAGTTTGAGGTCTCATCTCCTCCCCCCGATGAGTACGTTGAGTGAAATTTTAATCAAGAGAGTCTTCGAGTGCCCTGCCCCCCACACCACCCCCATTCTCCTCCCCCAACCCACGCACCTTAAACTCCATTGAGAGAGTTGTAATGAGCCACCCCTCCTCCCCCTTAAAGCTGTAGAGTTCCCTCCTTCCCCCCCCCCCCCCATGGAAATTTCCCTTCCCGTGAGTTCAATTGAGGCCTTCCCCCCCCTTCCCACCTCCCCCCCCCCCTTTCGCGCCTCACCCGCCCCCATGAGTCATCGAGAGATACCACCGCCCCGCCCCGCCCGTGACTACCCTACCCCCCCCGTATTCCCCCTCAACCTCCCCCTACCTCCCCTCCCCCCTCCTTGCACCCTCCGTGGATACACCCCTCCTCCCCTCCCTCTCCCTCCCCCTCCCCCTCCCCCCGCCCCCCCCTCCCCCTCGCGCCCCTCCCCGCCCCCCTCCCCCCCTTCCGCCCCTCCTCCCCTACCTCCATCCCCCTCCCCCCCCTCCCCCCGTTCCCCCTCCCCCCTCCCCGCCCCCGTACCCCTCTCAGCCCTGCCGTTCGTGCGTGTCCTCCCGCGATTGATGCATTGAAATAAATCCGATTTTTTTCCCGGAAGTTTCGATTTCCTTATCAGTGTCTATGTATCGTGAAAAAGGGAGAGGAAGAATGGAAAGAAAGAGGCGGAACGAGAGAAAAAAACAATGAGGAGAAGAAATGGGGGTAATACTGAGGAGAAATGATGGATCAAAAGTAGAAATGAGGAAGAACCCTGAGAAGAATGAGAGAGAAATAGGAAGTGAAAAGAGCAAGAAATGAAAAAAGAAGAAACGAAAGGAAGTGAGAAGAGGAAGAAATGAGGCAGAAAAAACGGAAATGCAAGTATCACAAAAAAAAAAAGATAAAAAAATAACCGAGAAGAGAAAATGCAAAGATGAGGAAGGCACTGAAAGAATGAAAAGAAAGGAGAAAAAGAAATACGTAAATAAATAAATAAAAAAAAAAAACAACAAAAAAAACCCTCGGCGAATAATGTAAATCAAAACACCAAAAATGGGAATATATCTATGTTTCTTTTTTTGCTAGTTTATTCTATTACTTACTCTATTTGCTATTTTAATATAGATATATTTTTTTCTTTTTTTTTTTTTCATTGAAGATTAAAATGGCTTTTGCTCACAGATGTGATTAGAAAATCTTTATAGATATCTCAGAGTGTAAATGGAAAATAAAATATGATTTGGGGAAGCGGGGCGTTGTTTTTTATTGACACCTAAATTTCTCTTTGAATTTAAGTTTAACTTCTCGTCCTTTTTTTACTCAAGGTCTCTCTATAACACACAATAGGCCCAACACACACACATACCACACACACAACACACCACACACTCAACACACATATACACACAAACACATATATATATAGCGTATATATATAATTTTTTTTCTATATATATATATATATTATAGATATATTATATATATTATATGTATGTAATACATATATGTATTTATATCATATATATATATAAATATACATATCTATATATATAATATATATATATAATATATAATCGATATAAGTTATATATATATATATATATACTTATATAATATAATATATATTATATATAAGCATATATTATAGTATATATATGCATATATATACATATATATATATTTATATAATATATAATATATACATATATATATATATCATACACACATATACATATATATTGATATATCATATATAGATTATATATATATACTTAATATATATATATATATTATATATATATAATATAATATATATATATAATAGTAATATATATATATATTCACTATATAATATATGTAAATATATATATTATATATTGAGATAATTATATATAATATTATATAATATTAAATATAATATATATATATATGTAAACATATATATATATATATATATATAATATATATATAATAATATATATACTAAATATATATATATATAATATTATCTCTACTATTCCTCACTTACTCTCTCTCTCTCTCTCTCTCTCTCTCTCTCTCTATCTATCTATCTATCTATCTATCTATCTATCTCTCTCTTTCAACGTATAAAGTTTTAATATATATGAACATAAGTAGTTTAATGTCTTTATATGAGAACTTTAGAGTGGGTATTCGAAAAATGTTAGGAAATAATATGTTCGAATGCGGCCTATCCATTATGTCAGTTATGCACATAGTAAATATACTAAAATAAGGATCAATATAGACCATAATCTATAGTTTTCATAAGCTAGATATACCGCCATATTGCCATGTACCGAGAATTGACAAGAAGGGAGGTCGAATCCCCCTTCTTAACACAGGTTCTAGAATCGGGTATTTATGGTTGATAGATACAGACCAGTTATATTTCAATTGCTGTAAATACAGAGATTTCTTGCAGATATTGGCTGTTTACATGATCTGCTGTTAAAAAGTCTAGAAATGGACACTGTTGTTTGTAAGTGATCGCTTCGTTCGTGTGGCTGTTTCGTTGAGCATTTTACCTCCCTTCTACATACAGTCTATTTACAGATTTTTTTCACTTACATAATGATACGAGATTCATTGAACAAGCGTAAAGTATAGTCTCCGATTTATTTTGTTTTGTGGTTGGGCTCAGTTATTCCTGTTTAGATTATATTTGCAAGAAAACAGAGAAATAATGAGTAGGTTAATATCCTCAACTCCGACCAGAAAGCGATCCGTCATAACATCCTGTAAAAATGCTAATGCTTCAGAATCATACAACTTTTCTTGTTCCCAGTTTTAAAGATTATACAGAAGAAAATATCTGATGAAACATCCATTTGTTTACTTCGTGTGAACAAAGGAATTGCGACAGGGACATTGTATATTGATCATCAGTTTCTTAGTTATGGGAGAGGGGCGTGGCTTCTAGGCAGACTTGAAGTAAGGTGATCATAGTTAGACTGATGATTGTCGTGACTACTACTTACTACTGTATTTGACAACACTAACTTCAATAGAAGTATAACCACATACTACGCTGTAGTATGTGGGCATTAATGAAAGGCTTTAGAAAACAAATATATTGACAAAGTTACGAACAAATACGAATGATATTAGCAGGTGAGACATCCTAATAATGGTAAGATTGTACAAACTTTGTCTTCATTTTCCCTAATTTCACTATTAATAATTCACGTTGCCTCTCAAAACATCATCATCATCACCACAATCATGCCATCATTATTATCATCTTTGTTGTAACCATCATCATCATCATGATTATCATTACAAGTTATAATGACAACAATGATAACAACAATGATAATAAAGATTATCATCATTATCGCCAATATCATTATCATCACTATACTCGAGCAAATGCGTGATTGCAGAGATGTCGTGGCTCGTGATGACCCTTGCAATGGCAGGGAAGATGTGCATTAGCGGAGCCTTCATGATCATCATCGTGTACATGTCTGAGATGTTCCCGACTGAGGTGCGTCTCCAGGGCGTTGGAGCGACGGTCATGGCATGTCATGTCGGGGCGACCATTGCTCCGTATATCACGGATTACCTGGTGAGTGTCCTTGGTCGTGGTGCGTTTTGCTTTTGTTGTTGTTGTTGTTGTTGATGCTGTTGCTGTTCGTATGGTTGATGTGTTTTTTTTTTCTTTTTTGTGATTGTGTGTTATTTTTTTTTATTATTATTGTTATTATTGCTATTCTTTATATTGTTATCATCGATAATTAGTTATCGTTATTGTTATCTTTATCTTTATCATTATCATTATAATTATATATATATATATATATAATATATATTAAAGATATATATATTAATATGTGTGTGTGTGGTGGTTATATGTATATGTACACACATACTACATACATACACACAACACACAACACACACACACACCCCACACACCACA
>NW_028234412.1:3545530-3548030 GCF_977035675.1 Penaeus japonicus
ATTTGGGGCTAGGTGCCAAAACCTAGTTGGGCTGGGTGCCAAAATCTATTTGGGGCTAGGTGCCAAAACCTAGTTGGGCTGGGTGCCCAAATCTATTTGGGCCTGGGTGCCCAAATCTATTTGGGTCTGGGTGCCCAAATCTATTTGAGTCTGGGTACCAAGATCTATTTGGGCCTGGGTGCCAAAATCTATTTGGGGATGGGTGCCAAACTCTATTTGGGCCTGGGTGTCAAAATCTATTTGGGGATGGGTATCAAAATCTATTGAAGCCTGGGTGCCAAAATATATTTGGGCCTGGGTGCCAAAATATATTAGGGTCTGGGTACCAAAATCTATTTGGGCCTGGGTACCAAAATCTATTTGGGCCTGGGTACCAAAATCTATTTGGGTCTGGGTACCAAAATCTATTTGGGCCGGGGTACCAAAATCTATTTAGGCCTGGGTGCCAAAATTTATTTGGGCCTGGGTACCATAATCTATTTTAGTTCTGGGTACCAAAATCTATTTGGGCCTGGGTACCATAATCTATTTAGGCCTGGGTGCCAAAATCTATTTGGGCCTGGGTACTAAAATCTATTTAGGCCTGGGTGCCAAAATCTATTTGGGCCTGGGTACCAAAATCTATTTTAGTTCTGGGTACCAAAATCTATTTGGGCCTGGGTGCCTAAATATATTTGGGCCTGGGTGCAAAAATCTATTTGGGTCTGGGTACCAAAATCTATTTGGGCCTGGGTACCAAAATCTATTTGGGCCTGGGTGTCAAAATCTATTTGGGGATGGGTGCCAAACTCTATTTAGGCCTGGGTGCCAAAATAATTTGGGCCTGGGTACCAAAATCTATTTGGGCCTCCCTGTGCATGGAAAAAAGCAAAAACACTCATGTAAAGTGTGAAGTCATCAAATTCTTTTTGCAGTCATTTTCCTCACGATATGAATATGAACAGTATGATCACATCCCCCAAACACTCATAAATATACCTACATACATACATAGATATACGTTGATTTGCTATGACGGATGTTTCATACGATACTTCCTACTTTCAACCATATAATGGATGTTATCTATTTCACATACAAACAAAACATAAGGAAAATTTGAAAACAAACGGTATGAAATCGATTGGAAATTCTATTCCAGCGCCTTCAAAGCCAATTCTGACACTGGAAGCAACTACACCAGGAGAAATAAGAGTCTCTTGGGATCTGCCGTCCGGGTCCAGCAGCGCAGTTATATACGATGTTAGTCACAGGGTACGTGTCTACTGTGTTTGTAAGTATGCTGCTGAGTGATGTTATAAGGGCAACGTCGAGGCCTCAATTTGAAACGTTTTCGCCTGGTTGTTTTCACATTCAGTGTCCGCTAATGAAGCATTACCCTACAGCTTCTCGAGTACGAAGCCTGCAACAAGCCTATCAACCAAGAAGCAACTCACGTTCACCATACGGCCACTGTGATGCATCTCAGAGACCTAGAGAGCTATGCCAGCTATGAGGTCTGTGTTGTGGCGAAGAATAGCGGTGGTTCAAGTCCCAAAGCATGTTCCTCCGGCACTACAGCGGCAACAGGTAAAGTCTGAGACTTAGTGGAGTATTTCTTTTCGAGTTTAAGGTACATCTTACTTATCTCTAATTGCGCAAACACACACTCTCACTCACACATTCCCATAGAAACACTTGTGATTATTAAATTTGTTATTCTTGACACTGTTTCCATTGTCACCCAGATGGCATTTCATTTTCGGATAATAAGAGGGAAATGACTTTGACTCCCCTCATTAGTCTAGTTTTTCTTTTGGAGCAGAACATCCTGAGGGAAAGGTTGATGAGGTCTGGTGCTGCCTGTAAAATTGAAATCTTGTTGTTTGGTAATTCTTTCTCTCTCTCTCTCTCTCTCTCTCTCTCTCTCTCTCTCTCTCTCTCTCTCTCTCTCTCTCTCTCTCTCTCTCTATATATATATATAAATATATATATATGTGTGTATGTATATATATATATATATATATATATATATATATATATATATATATATATATATATATATATATATATATATATATATATGTATATATATATATATACATACACAATACATATACATATATATTATATATATTATATATATATATATATATATATATATATATAATATATACATTATATATACACTACGTATATATATATTTATATATATATATATATATATATATATATATATATATATATATATATATATATATATATATCCCTCAAACAAACAAACACACACACAGACAAACAATGTTTAAACCTGTAACAAGAGTATCAGAAGGACATCAAAGGCGATCACTTTCTTCTCTTTTCCTACAATGCTCTGCTCTCCCATGCCAACCCAGTCTTCACTCTTTGTTCATTTCCTCAGCTCCCGAAATACAGCTGCAAGGACAGTGCCGATATGACCAAGCTTACTCGAGGTTCCAGTGTACGATAAGCAATGCGTGTGAGAAATACAACGGACCAA
>NW_028234412.1:3555530-3560530 GCF_977035675.1 Penaeus japonicus
CAAGAGCGCCAAGGGGCCTCAAGAGATGATCTTCTAGAGTGCCAAGGGGCCTCAAGAGATGATCTTCTAGAGTGCCAAGGGGCCTCAAGAGATGATCTTCTAGAGTGCCAAGGGGCCTCAAGAGATGATCTTCTAGAGCGCCAAGGGCTCAAGAGACGATCTCCAAGCGTGCCAAGGCGCCTCAAGAGATGATCTTCTAGAGTGCCAAGGGGCCTCAAGAGATGATCTTCTAGAGTGCCAAGGGGCCTCAAGAGATGATCTTCTAGAGTGCCAAGGGCCAAAAGAGATGATCTTCAAGAGTGCCAAGGGGCCTCAAGAGATGATCTTCTAGAGCGCCAAGGGGCCTCAAGAGATGATCTTCTAGAGTGCCAAGGGGCCTCAAGAGATGATCTTCTAGAGTGCCAAGGGGCCTCAAGAGATGATCTTCTAGAGTGCCAAGGGGCCTCAAGATGATCCTAGAGCCAAGGGCCTCAAGAGATGATCTAGAGCGCAAGGGGGCATCAAGGGATGATCTTCTAGAGTGCAAAGGGGCACGAAGAGATGATCTAGAGTGCCAAGGGGCCTCAAGAGATGATCTTCTAGAGTGCCAAGGGGCCTCAAGAGATGATCTAGAGCGCCAAGGGGCCTCAAGAGATGATCTTCTAGAGTGCCAAGGGGCCTCAAGAGATGATCTAGAGCACCAAGGGGCCTCAAGAGATGATCTTCAAGAGTGCCAAGGGGCCTCAAGAGATGATCTTCTAGAGTGCCAAGGGGCCTCAAGAGATGATCTTCTAGAGTGCCAAGGGGCCTCAAGAGATGATCTTCTAGAGTGCCAAGGGGCCTCAAGAGATGATTCTAGAGTGCCAAGGGGCCTCAAGAGATCTTCTAGAGTGCCAAGGGGCCTCAAGAGATGATCTTCTAGAGAGCCAGGGCCTCAAGAGGCCAAGGGCCTCAAGAGATGATCTTCTAGAGTGCCAAGGGCTCAAGAGATGATCTAGAGTGCCAAGGGGCCTCAAGATGATTCTAGAGTGCCAAGGGCCTCAAGAGATGATCTTCTAGAGTGCCAGGGGCCTTCTAGATGCCAAGGGGCCTCAAGAGATGATCTTCAAGAGTGCCAAGGGGCCTCAAGAGATCTCTAGAGTGCCAAGGGCTCAAGAGATGATCTTCTAGAGTGCCAAGGGTCCTCAAGAGATGATCTTCTAGAGTGCCAAGGGGCCTCAAGAGATGATCCTCTAGAGTGCCAAGGGGCCTCAAGAGATGATCTTCTAGAGTGCCAAGGGGCCTCAAGAGATGATCTTCTAGAGTGCCAAGGGGCCTCAAGAGATGATCTTCTAGAGCGCCAAGGGGCCTCAAGAGATGATCTTCTAGAGTGCCAAGGGGCCTCAAGAGATGATCTAGAGCACCAAGGGGCCTCAAGAGATGATCTTCTAGAGTGCCAAGGGGCCTCAAGAGATGATCTTCTAGAGTGCCAAGGGGCCTCAAGAGATGATCTTCTAGAGTGCCAAGGGGCCTCAAGAGATGATCTTCTAGAGTGCCAAGGGGCCTCAAGAGATGATCTTCTAGAGTGCCAAGGGGCCTCAAGAGATGATCTTCTAGAGTGCCAAGGGGCCTCAAGAGATGATCTAGAGCGCCAAGGGGCCTCAAGAGATGATCTTCTAGAGTGCCAAGGGGCCTCAAGAGATGATGTCCTAGAGCGCCAAGGGGGCGCAAGAGATGATCTTCAAGAGCGCCAAGGGGCCTCAAGAGATGATCTTCAAGAGCGCCAAGGGGCCTCAAGAGATGATCTTCAAGAGTGCCAAGGGGCCTCAAGAGATGATCTTCTAGAGTGCCAAGGGGCCTCAAGAGATGATGTCCTAGAGCGCCAAGGGGGCACAAGAGATGATCTTCTAGAGCGCCAAGGGGCCTCAAGAGATGATCTAGAGCGCCAAGGGGCCTCAAGAGATGATGTCCTAGAGCGCCAAGGGGGCGCAAGAGAGCGCTGGGCCAAACATGGTCTCCACGCTCTCAAGCGCGGCCTTAACTCTGAAGGGCAAGAGGGAGCTGGATCCTAACAATGGGAAATGGTCAGCACGGGTGAGGTTAGGAATGTTGTCTACTCCGCCGCTCTACAAGGTTTTGTTGAATGTTGGATAGGAAGTATAAACGTATCTTCGTGTGGCCTACTGTAAACAATAAAAGTGGCAATGTAACATATTAGTATATAGTTGATAGACATTGTGTGTATGTATATGTATACACACACACACACAGATATATATATATATATATATATATATATATATATATATATCTGTGTGTGTGTATTAATATTGATATACGTTGTCTATGTACATCTGTAAGTGCATTCGCAGGATCAAAGAGTAAATGAGTGGAGAGAAACTTTGATCTGACGTAATCTGAGTAACTGAATATTCTAGTTACGATGGCAGTTCCGCTATTGGCACGATACGATCACTCGTTATACATTATACAATTATCCTTCTGTTCGCTCTATATCACAGGCAGTCCAACCTTTTCGCACTACGATCCACGTGCGTTGTTTACCATAGGTCACACATAGTTACCTATGCCCTTCATACTTATCATGCAACAAAGCCTTATAAACTAGAAAACATTCCTGACATCATCTAGGATGTCGATTTCGCCCTCGATTCAACCAAGACTCAGGATCCAGCCCTAGGAGTGCGAGGGGGTCTTTACACCAAGAACAGCGCACCGTATGAGCCACCAGCGAGTGATGCACATCTTCTCCCTTCCAGAACCCGGGCCTCCGTCTGACATGTCGATCATACCAGGAGATTCTTCCATCGAGCTATCCCTATATTTCCCTGTGGCGCCTGGAGGCCTTCTGTTGAATTACACCGTGAGATTTAGAGATGGACGGCGCTCATGCGAAGCCAACATTACAAGAGGGTCTGCTGGCCCTGGCGTGTGTAAGGTATGTGGATGGAAGCTGCGGCTGCACTATTGTCTCTTTCTCTGGTTGTTGTGAATGGAAAAAAGACTGACGTCTGCCATTGTATGCACTTTGATGTATATAACTGCTTTGTTTTACTTTGGTGTAAGCAGCACCAATTACACCCTCCCTCTAAGTGGCACCAATTACACCCTCCCTCTAAGTGGCACCAATTACACCCTCCCTGTAAGCAGCACCAATTACACCCTCCCTCTAAGCGGCACCAATTACACCCTCCCTCTAAGTGGCACCAATTACACCCTCCCTCCTTTTATCAAGAGGAATTATTTTTCCATAAAGGGATTGAAGAACACGCTCAATGTTTTTTTGTTTTGTTTTTCGTATAGAACTGCAAGATACATATGTATTGTGTTTGAATGTGTTGTGAAAAAGTATTTCAGATTTTGTTTGCTGTCTGTGACTTGTGAATATATAATGGATTAGTAATATGTTGCAAAATAAGCTGAAATTAATTACCCTCATGTTATTTTTCGTTTAAGAAAAAAGAAGAAGATCTCAGTAGATTGTTGAGTCTTTTTCTTTTGCATTTGTGTCTACTTCACAAGAAAAAAAAAAAAAAAATATTGATATTCCCCATACAGATAAAGGGTTTGGAACGAGGGAGAACTTACACCGCAGAAGGTTTTTTCTGCAATTCAGCGGGATGTGGACCCGTCATGTCTAAAGCTGTGGCTACACTGCCCATCCCTCCTAGATTTTCAGGATCCCTACATGTCGTAACCAAAACGGACACCAACATCACAGTGTCACTGCCAAGCATTCAGAAAGAAGGAGATGGTGTAAGGTATGTCAGGCAGGGTTGTTGAATCCCTAGTTTGGTCATTGCAAAGCACATTCTTTCTTGCAATGAGAATGTGGAAATAACTTTCATACTATTTGGAAGATCTTTCTCCTTGGCGGCTTCTTTATCATTCGTGATAATTCGCTGTCTGATTACATAAATTCAGGGGAAAGATTGTCTTTGTATATGCAAGATTTTTAATCCTGATTTTTTTGTTAACAGCTCACTCATTATTTTGGTTCAACATATCCCCAAAGAAGAAATATCCAACTACAGAAAGGAAAGTTTTGTAGAATTATATACAAAATTATGGAGAAGACATCAGGCCGGAGACAGTTACAGAGCTTTGGACTCGGACCTTCCTCAAGACCAGAATGAAATGAAAGCCGAGAGGAAAGCGCTTGACCAGTCCCTTCGACGTAAACGGCAGGCAAGGGGTGACTGCAAAAGCACAGAGAAGGAGTACATAGCTGGGGTCTTCAGTAATGAGGTATATATAGCTAAGGACAGTGCAACTAATTTTTCACTTTAGGTAGCTAGCTGCCATCTTACTTCTCCCACTTTTCTTCTTTCGAGAATCTAGGTTCTCAACTTCTCTTTACTACTACCACTACTACTCAATGAATCTTTTCCACTGAATACTTGCCCATTGCTATCATGATTAGAAGCTTTAGTTATAGATGGCTACCAAATGGATACCAGAACTTAGGCGTAGGAAAAAAAAAAATTACTTAGGTTAACTTAGATGGCTACCAGATGGATACCAGAACTTAGGCGTAGGAAAAAAAATTGTTAGTTAGGTTAACTTGTTACCTATTTAGCTCTATGAGCTAGAGTACATTATGCAAAGGTTTCTATACTTTAAACAAAACGGCGTAGAATATTCTCCCTGTTGACAGTGCTCCTGCAGTTATTGAGAATGTAAAGAATACCAACAGTAGCAGAACTCACTAATAAGTTCAGTCCTGATGAGGAATGAACCTTCCCAGTTTCCCGTAATAGATTGCTCTGTTGTTGTGAATGACGTAGATTGCACTAACTGATGAGGCAACGAATCATATATGTATATATATTCCTGTGGATTTGGAGGCGAGATACCAAATAGTTTCAGTGTTATCATGCAGCAACAGTTTGTAACATCTTAAGACTTTGAAATGATTGAGTTAGACTAAGAAAAAAAAAAAAAGGCCAGATGGATATTCAGTGAAATTCGTCTCTGCCAGAAGACCTATTTGGTGACCCTGTATGGTGAGCCTGTATTCA
>NW_028234412.1:3573030-3575530 GCF_977035675.1 Penaeus japonicus
TATTATTTTCTACAGGATACGGTACACAATGCTGTCGTGTACCAGGTGCGAGACTGGCCCCGTGGCAGTGCCGTGCCAACCAACCCAGACGTCCTCCTCACTTTAGCTGATTTAGTGCTCTCGGGACCAGTTAATGACAGTCCGATTCTGCTCTGTTGTGCGTACGTATCCCCTGCCATCTGGGTGTGGGTCATTCGCCTTGTCGAAGTGAATGCCATGTGCCAGGCATGACCGCGCCAGGAATGCCATGGTTATATGACTTGGTTTCAGTTCTAAGGCTTTTTATTCCGCTTCATGGGTATTTCAGCCGCTCGCGATATCCCTGGGTAGTTTTCCTGTTTTCCTGACTTCGTACTGGTGACCGCACAGGGGTTTTCTCCTTATAAGGACCCTCTCGTAGCTCTTGCAACTCTCAATCTCTGTCACTTCATCGCATTTACGTCTTCGGACTACCGATGAATCTTCAAAGTGTGAAATCATGAACTCCTGTGCTGAATAAAGCCCCGCCATTAAACGTCTAATAAAGCCCCACCATTAAACGTCTAATAAAGCCCCACCATTAACCGTCTAATAAAGCCCCACCATTAACCGTCTAATAAAGCCCCACCATTAACCGTCTAATAAAGCCCCGCCATTAACCGTCTAATAAAGCCCCACCATTAACCGTCTAATAAAGCCCCACCATTAAACGTCTAATAAAGCCCCACCATTAAACGTCTAATAAAGCCCCACCATTAAACGTCTAATAAAGCCCCACCATTAAACGTCTAATAAAGCCCCACCATTAACCGTCTAATAAAGCCCCGCCATTAACCGTCTAATAAAGCCCCACCATTAACCGTCTAATAAAGCCCCACCATTAAACGTCTAATAAAGCCCCACCATTAACCGTCTAATAAAGCCCCACCATTAAACGTCTAATAAAGCCCCACCATTAAACGTCTAATAAAGCCCCACCATTAAACGTCTAATAAAGCCCCACCATTAAACGTCTAATAAAGCCCCACCATTAACCGTCTAATAAAGCCCCACCCTTAAACGTCTAATAAAGCCCCACCCTTAAACGTCCAATAAAGCCCCACCATTAAACGTCTAATAAAACCCCGCCATTAAACGTCTAATAAAGCCCCACCCTTAAACGTCTAATAAAGCCCCACCCTTAAACGTCTAATAAAGCCCCACCCTTAAACGTCTAATAAAGCCCCACCATTAAACGTCTAATAAAACCCCGCCATTAAACGTCTAATAAAACCCCGCCATTAAACGTCTAATAAAGCCCCACCATTAAACGTCTAATAAAGCCCCACCATTAAACGTCTAATAAAACCCCGCCATTAAACGTCTAATAAAGCCCCACCATTAAACGTCTAATAAAGCCCCACCATTAAACGTCTAATAAAGCCCCACCATTAAACGTCCAATAAAGCCCCACCATTAAACGTCTAGTAAAGCCCCACCATTAAACGTCCAATAAAGCCCCACCATTAAACGTCCAATAAAGCCCCACCATTAAACGTCCAATAAAGCCCCACCATTAAACGTCTAATAAAGCCCCACCATTAAACGTCCAATAAAGCCCCACCATTAAACGTCTAATAAAGCCCCACCATCGCATAGGGACGGCGTCACGGCATGCGGGCTGATGGCTGGCGTTATCCTGACGGTGGAGCGCCTCCAGACGTATCAGGAAGTCGACGTTTACCGCACTGTGGTGAAACTCCTTCGCTGTCGGCCGCAGTTCTTCACTTCGGTGGTGAGTCTTTTTCTCTCTCTTTCTTTTTCTCTTTCTTTCTCTCTCGCGTGTAAGTAAGTGTTGCCATAAGGTAGGTAGGTACATGTGTTCTCTTGTTTCCTCGAGGTAGGAATTCGTCATTTAGACTTCTTCTTTAAATTCAGGGCGAGGGAAGTGCACTTTTATTCAGGGGAAAAGTCCTTTTTTTTTCAAAAGTCCCCCCCTCTCTCTCTCTCTCCCCCCCCTTTGTGAATGCCAGTACATGCCACTGAAAGAGAGTATTTATCATTCATATTAGAATAAGGTAGAATAAATGAAGAAGGTATTCGTCATCACTAGTGTCAGTAGGTTATGAGATATATATTTTCGAGATAGATGTGTACTAGAGTAGATATATATATATATATATATATATATATATATATATATATATTTATATATATATATATATATATATATATATATATATATATATATATATATATATATATAGAGAGAGAGAGAGAGAGAGAGAGAGAGAGAGAGAGAGAGAGAAAGAGAGAGAGAGAGAGAGTAGGTATATATATATATATATATATATATATATATATATATATATATATAGAGAGAGAGAGAGAGAGAGAGAGAGAGAGAGAGAGAGAGAGAGAGAGAGAGAGAGAGAGAGAGAGAGAGAGAGAGAAAGAGAAAGAGAGAGAGAGAGAGAGAGTAGGTTATATATATTTTCGTGATAGGTGTCTACTAAACTCATACCTACAGATGTTTCAAAGA
>NW_028234412.1:3598030-3603030 GCF_977035675.1 Penaeus japonicus
TGTTCAAGACTCGGTTGACAGACAAGAAAATTCCCCTCGTATCTTATCACCCGGTACCCTGTCGGCATGGACCCGTCACTAGCCAAGGAGCTTCTGGCATATACACAGCGCGTCGCTTCCACTAACATGGCACACCCATCAACAGGCTCGTCATCACCTGGAGCCTTCCAGACCCACCACCACCAACATTCTGCTTCAGCTTCCTTCCTTGCCTTCCACCCAGTGAGTTTAGAAGGATGAAAGATGAACAGCCTTGGTGCTACAAGTGTTGGGGAATTGGACATATCTCCCGGTACTGTTCTGCCTCCTCCGACAAGTGTGGCTGGTGTTCCGGCACTCACTCTTCCCGCACCTGCCCACACCGCAATCCCCAGCAGCCCACCACCACTGATGCTAATTCTACATCGGAGCAGTCTTCACCCCCCACCCCAGACACAACGATGTGGAAATGCCCTCGCTGTCACCAACCTGGAGTGAATGTGTGGCACGGCTGTGCCAAACGCTCCCCATCTGCTGCCTTGCACACTGCCCACCCCTCCCAGCCATTACCACCACCGCCACCACTACCACAATTACCAATGGGCGCTGCCTCACTACCTCCAGCTTCTACCCAGACTGAGTCACCACAAATCCTTGCCCTACGTGAGGCCGTTTCCAACTTGACGGCACGATGCGCAGCAGTCACAGCACGTTTTGATGCTATTGAGTCTCGCATCGAAAGTCTGGCAGCCCAGCAAGCTACCACTGAGCGCACCCTCGCCACACTCGTCGACTCCAACCAAACCATCATTGCAACTGTTACCACCTTCTCCGAGAAAATGGAATACCTCGCTGCTGGTTACGAAAGAATTTGTGACCATCTTTTCAAGAAGCTACCACGAATCACACCTCAGAGTGATACTGCCTCAACGTCATCGTCCCCACCAGTCTCCTGTACACCTAGACACGAACTTCACTAGCAGGATGCAGCTTCACATTATCTCCTGGAACGCCTGTGGAATGAGGACTTACTCAAAGCTTGCTTCACTTAAAACATACATAGGTCACCACCATCCACATGTTATATTCATACAAGAAGCTTTTGTAGGTGGCCACATGCCCGGGGAAGATGCCCCTCCACTCCCAGGCTACATCCCTTATGTCCATTACGCCAGAAACGGCCTCGTGAGCTACATTCATTCTTCAATAACCCATATACTCCTGCGCTACTCTACTGATAACGACATGACATTCCAGCTCTTTGAAGTCACTGTGGGTGATGGGAAGCTGCGGCTCTGCAACGTCTACTCTGCACCTGGAAGGATCAACCTCCCTGCTCTCCCTACTGCTCCTTCTCATGGCATAGTTTATATGGGTGACTTTAATGCCCGGACCCCTGCCTTAGGTGATCTCTCCCCCACGCCGAACCGTAGTGGATTGCCTCTCCTTGAATATATCCGTCGCCACCACCTCACTCACTGGCCCACTGGGGGCGCCACACACATCCGAGGAGGCACGCTTGACCACATCATCACTTCCGGCTTGGTGGCGTCGCAAGTCAAGTGTTTCTCCATCCAGGCTCTCTTCTCTGACCACATCGCTCTTGGCCTTCAGTATACACTGCCAGTTGGACCTTCCTTCCTCAGCTCGCCTCCGCATCACTATCCCGCCGAAGTACTGCCCCAACTGTGTCTCCTACATCTCCAGTCTTCTATCAACATTTGATTTCCAGTCACCAGACAGACTATACTCCTCCTTGGTTGACTCTACACAAACTTTTACACCTTTTATGTGACACGACCACATGTAAAACGACATCTTGAGACCCAGGCCTGGACGCTGGATCAACGTATTCTTCTGGCAGAAAGGAAGACAGTGGAAGATGGACGCGCTTTCCAGAAGCAACCAACACCTGCTCTCCTCCACCAGTACCAGGCGTCCAGAGATGATCTCGTTGGTCTTCAGCAGTGTGTTCATACTGAGTCTTGGAGGAAGTATACTGATAGATAAATCATCAGACCAGTGTCGGCTCCATGTGGCATTTGATTAACAGAGTCATCAAGAGGAAACCCCAAGCGCTTTCCACCATAGCCCCACCCAATATGCACAGGACTTGATAAATACCTGGTCTGAGCAGGCACAGGCATGCAATCTTCCATTTCATATTCAAGAGGCTCTCTCCACTCACAGGAACACTCGCAGTTTGCGCCTAATGACTGCATTACTACGAGCGGATGAAGAAGACAACTTGCTTATCACGGAAGACGAACTGCGCCGTGCTCTCGCCAGGGGTAAGTCAACGGCACCCGGGGATGATGGTGTCACCTACCAAGTCCTCCGCCTCCTCGTCAAAGTCCCTGGTAATCCTTTGCTGCAGTTGTACAATCTTTGCTTCATCAGGGGTTATGTGCCCCTTGCGTGGACTTCAAGTACTGTTGTGCCCATCCCCAAGCCTGGTACAAACAAGTTCAGGCCAATCTCATTGACCTCCTGTTTCTGTAAAGTGCTTGAGCGTATATTCCTCACCCGCCTCATGTTCCGACTCCAAGACAAGTTTATCTCCGCGGCTGTATGGTTTCCTGCCACAGAGGAGTACCCACCACTGCCTGATGGACCTGTACGCCCGCCTCTCCCGCACCAGTGTGGTAGCATTTCTTGACCTCAAGAGTGCCTTTGACATTGCCAACAGAGAGGTTATTCTTGACCAGCTAGTTGATTTTGGTGTCCAAGGAAATCTTCTTCAGTGGATCCGTGGTTATCTCAGCAACAGGACCTCACGTGTGATTTTTAAAGGGCATGTAGTGAGTACAAGGAGTTCGAACTTGGTACTCCACAGGGAGGGGTTTTAAGTCCCTTCTTATTCAATGTACTGATGCACCGCTTGCTGACTCTTCTTCCCGAAACTCTCGGCACAACTGTCACCTGCTATGCCGATGACATTTGTGTACATTCCACCTCTGCTGCCGATCTTCAGCGCTTCCTTCAATCGTTCTATGAGTCGTCCTCCGCCTGCGGCCTTGTCCTCTCCCCAGATAAGAGTAGAGTGTTCTCTCCCCGGGGCCCCAGAACACTTCCTGTATTCACTGTGGGACACAGTGTTGTCCCACCTTGCACACAGTACATGTACTGGGAACGCCAGTGCACATCTCTCCAGCCATACCTTCTCGGCAGCGCGTCCTTCCTATCATCCAAGATCTCTTCCACCGTCTAGAACGACGCTTTCTCCCTTCAAGTGTCTTACCCACAATGTCCCTGTTGTCTCCATTCCCTTAGCTAAGACCATCTACATTGCATTCTCGGTCAGTCATAGACTATCTCTCTCCAGCCCTCAGTCAGCTTTCTCAGACCACCTTACAGCCCTTAGAAAAATTCCAGAATAAAGTGCTGCGGTACATTCTTGGGTGTCCCACCTCCACTAGAATAGTGAACATGTTGACTGAACTGAACCTTCCTTCAGTTGTGGAGAGAATACGTGCCAACGTTTCCTGCATCAGCGTCAAGTGTCTGCTCTCTCCCCATACTGCTCCACACTATGCTCATGTCCTGAGAACCTCACTTGATCCCGCTGCGCCCCGTCCTCCTCTTCGTCCTGGCGTTCGCACCCTTGTCAACATAGTGACATCTCACATGCAGTGTCTTGCTCTTGATGTCCCTGTCGCTGAGGTTGATCATGGGCCACCTCCTGGAGGATTCCTCAGCCTCAAGTCACCTTCACGCCCACCTCCAAGACAGACCTCCGCCTCTCCAGAAACAACTTGCTCTGGAGCACATTGCACACTCTCCTCCTCCATCCCTGCCGCGCACCATATCTATGTGGATGGGTCCGGGCAACGAGATGGCAGTGCGGGCTGCGCCATCTACTCTCCTGATGTGGACCAGCCAGAAGAAGGCTGGGTTTGTCGCAGATTACCTAACTCTTCCAGCTCCACGTACTGCGAGCTACAGGCACTCCTGCTGGCTGTCAACTTCATCTGTCAGCGACGAGTAAATGGTGCAGTGATGTGTGACTCCCAGTCTGCCCTTCAAGCCATATCGTCCCCACAGCCTGCTTCACATCGCTCAATCATCCACCAGATCCTTCAGCAGTTAGTTACAGCCCAGGAACACTACCTCCGCATTATATTTTTATGGATTCCCTCCCATGTGGGCATAGCTGCCAACGACAGGGTGGACCTCCTCGCTAAAAGTGCCTGCGAATTGCCGCTGCCTCACTATGCCACACCCTCCCTTCCTTGCTACAAGCGGATCATACACTCTGCCGCTCTTCTCCCTACTCTCCACCGCATGGATGCTGAGCGCGCCCAGAGCGTATCAATACAACATTTTGACCACTTCCGTCTCACTCCTCCGAGGTATCGCCGACACGGACTCATGGTTCGCAGACACAATATTGTATCTGCCCGGCTTCGACTGGGGTACAGGCCACTGTGGCAGGTCTCGGGGGCGGGAGACGTACTCCACTACTCCACCTGCAAGCTGTGTGACCGTCCCAACGCTAACAGCCTCCACCACTACTGCCTCGTGTGCCCCTCGGTGAGAGGCTTGCTGCCCCGGAGCCAGGATTTAATACATGTATGCCAATTCCTGCTAGCTGATAGTAATTTGGACATTGTTTTGGCCCAACACCCTCACTTTGGTGGGTGCTAAAGTTTGACTCTAGAAACACTCATCTTTGTATTTTCAGTTTATTTATTATTTATTTTACCTTCATGTACAGCCTCACTGCACATACCAACGTGTCATGCGTGACACGAGTACTATGTATATGATAATGTACTAATTAATGTATAAGGCCTGTCGCTCTATGAGCGTAATAAATTGATGAAAACAAAAAAACAAATCCCTCTGTATCGTTCTCGTTTTCTCTCTCTCTCTGATGATGATGATGATGATGATGATGATGATGATAATAATGATAATGATGTTTATGATGGTGAGGCCGATGATGATGATTACTGCTTTCTCTGGTTCCGTTCCCGAGTTCGTCCTTCAATTCCAAAAAAGGTAATCACCGAAAAAAG
>NW_028234412.1:3610530-3630530 GCF_977035675.1 Penaeus japonicus
AAGAAGAGAAAAAGGGACGAGAGAGAGAGAGAGAGAGAGGAACAAAAGAGAGAGAAAACAAAAGCGAGAAAGGAATATACAAGACAAGAGGAGAGAATGGGATAGACGGAGAGGAGAGAGAAAGAAAGAGAAAGAGAAGAGAGAGCAAGAAAGAGAGAGAGAGAAAGAGAGGTGGGGGTAAGAGAGAGAGAGATGAAAAGACAAGTGAATAAGCATATGAAAATGGGATCAAGATAATCACATACTGATAGACCCTTAGAGAAGTTAAGATGATTTCCATATGAGCCGAATTTGTAACAGGAATCAATTATGAATTTCTGTAAGGCATTTGAATTAGTGGCCGATTCGTATGAATGTGTATGTAATCATAAATCGAAAGCAAACTTCATAAAAGGTTATCTTGATTATTTCTGAAGCGAACTGGATGGAAAGTAAATTTGATCAGGATCTTTCATCTAACTTTAGAAAGATATTTATACGATGTTTAACACAAACACATATGCAAGCACACAAACACACACACACACACATACGCGTGGACTTGCGTATTTATATGTATTTATATATGTATATATATATATATATATAAATATATATATATATGTGTGTGTGTGTGTGTGTGTGTGTGTGTGTGTGTGTGTGTGTGTGTGTGTGTGTGTGTGTGTGTGTGTGTGTGTGTGTGTGTGTGTGTAGAATATTCCTTGCTTTAACAGGTCCGAGTGGTAACGTGGCTTAGGGTGAGAAGAACATGGCCGAAACAGCTTTCTTGGTTTATTGCTAAGCTTGAACAGTAGGACGTTGGAGTGAGGGCTCCTCCTCCTCCTCCTCCGAAGAGCGAGGTGTTGCTCCTCTGTTCCCCGAGAGGAGACTCTCTACCACAATGTGTGACTTGTCTCAGGAGATGTGTGAATCACGTGTTTTCTTGTGACGTGACATTTGGAATGTGATGAGGGAAGTGTTGCATCTATACATAATTCTTGCAAAGGGAAGGACAAAACAACACTGGTATGTCTGACGTGACTATAAGAAAGGGGTAGACAGACAGGTGAAGCAACGAGCGTACGTATATGTATGTATATATGTGTATGTGGTAAGATATATCTGTAACAACTAGAATGACATAAAAGATACAAATTACATTGACGATTGCATTATATAGAATACGTTAGCAAAAACATACATGTGCAAATAATATTCGATGGACATAAAAACAATCACAGCAGACAAAAGGGTTATTTCAAGGTTACACTTGCCCTCCGTTCGTATAATACAACTTTACCGTTAAGGGATTCAGCAAAAAGTGTGCTTCTCATATTTATACTGAATGTAAATGAAAGCAGCATAGCAACAGCGAAGTACACTATTCACCCCTGGACTATGATCTTTTTCTAACCAAGCTGTCAAATTTCTAATGATCAAACCGGAGAGAATTGCAGTCTTGTCTAAAATCCTGTTTTCACTGAGTTATTAATTCATATATTTCCTACTCGTGTTTAGAGAATGTTGTTTGTTGGAATTGCTGGTTTAATCTTTAGCTGAAATAACACTCATTCATATGTACACAAACGTACTTACTAACATAAATACTCACATACAAAGATACATATGAGTTAACATACACACGGACTTAAGTACAATGACACACAAAGATACACATACATAAACACACACACACGACTTAAATACACTCAAACAAAAGGATATGCATACACACAAATATATAAACACACACACACACTCGCTCTTGAGTAGGCATGCTGGTGGTTTACATTTTTTGGTCAGTGAATCTCGATTATTTTTTATCTGTTCCTTTAATTTAGGTTGAATTTTTCACCCAGCATCATCTTTAAAGCTGGCCTCCTTCGATATTCCTTTGTGTAATGTGCATGGCTCTTGTATAAATATATCTTAATTTTCTTCTAATTATATGCATTAAAAGCCTCTTTGGTGTTTCTCAAAACTTGTCAAATTTGCTGTAATAAATTCACCGTTTTCGAAAATTTTGCCAAGATTGGTGGTCATTGTTGCCCCCCCCCCCCCCAATAAAGTACACTCAGGAAAAAGAACACGGTACTCTTACCCAAAACCCCAACGAACGCATTATTCCAATAACTTGTTTACCCATTACAACCCATTTCTTGATTTTAAACGCGATTTTTTTTTTTTTTTTTTTTTTAACGCGACCTCATTTTCGGAAATATTAGGTAAGCGAAACTGGTGTCTCTCCCGACAGAAGTGCTCTTTAAAACATGCAAGACACAGGTCTGGTTTCACGTATTACTCGACTGAAGGGGGGCGTCGGGGGGGGGGGGGTGTTGGTGGTGTGTTGGGGTGGTTGGGAGGGGTTTTGGGGTATTGCACCACAAGTTGAGTAGTGTTCACTGACTAGAATATAAAAGCAAACGTGAGCGGGGGGGGGGGGGAGGGGGGGGGGGGGGGGGGGGGGGGGCCGAATCAGAGTAGCGCTGAACTTAAAGTAATCTCAAAATCATTCTTCCTCTTTGGCGATGGGGGCAGGGCAATCGTAAGGCAAAGGTCTTCCTGTAGGGAGGGGCGCTTAGCAGTTCGGACTCCAGCTGGTTCCTTGCCAGAGCCAGCTGCTTCTGCGTCTCCATCAGAGAGAACTTCTGAATCTAATTTTTTATCTTGGTTTTGGTTCCATCTCTCTCATTGTCTCCCATAAGCAATAAGTATTTATTTTTTCCCCATTTTTCGCTTCATTTTCACTGTTGCTCTATTTATCTGAATCATTGTCTCCTATGATCTTTTCCAGCTTTTTTTCAAGTGCATCTATAATGTACTTTTTGTAACGCCTATTATTTCATATTATATTTTTTTAAGTCGATCAATCATGTGCTTCATTTATCCCCTTTATTCCACATTACTTTTTGAAGTCTACCAATCATGGGCCGGGGGCCGGATACTCAAAACTCTGGCAGTTTAAGACGTCGCAGCGGGTTACGCTCTCGTAAGGTACGATGTCCCTACGAGGTCGCAAATCTCCCATACTCAGAGAAAAGATAAAATATCGTAACAGGAAGAAAACCTCATAACCGTAGTTCGATGGGATACCTCTAGAGATTCGGGCGGGACCATTTTCGAACTTGAAACAATCAACAGTCAGCGCCTTTAGGACGTAACTACAATTGGAGGCTACGGTCATTTAGGGAGGAGAGAGTAGAAGCGAAAGAGTAAGAGAGGGATGTGGGAAGGAGAGAGCGCCGAGGTGAGATATAGATGAATTTAAACAAAACAGATAGATGGATATTTGAATGGATAAAATAGAACTAGAGAGAATACATAAATTTTATGGATGTGTATATATATATAGAAACTAATATACATACTGACATGTATATATAAATGTATATGATGTTTGTATGATGATAAATACATACATACATCAATCCATATATATATAAATTATATATATATATATTATAAGACTATATACATATATATATATATACATACAACCTTTTGTCTATGACAAGACAACCTTCATGTTTCCCAAAACTCTTTAGTGCTATTCAATATGTATTTGTTCCGTCACCGCCATTACCACTGGAGTAAAAGGCGGGTGGCGACGAAGCGCATTACTATAATTGGGCTCAGTATCATTTCTTTTTATATCAAGTGGCTACAGGGAGAACTGGAAGGTATTTTGTGATACAACACGATTACAATATAAATTGATATGCGATATCCGCCTTATACTTCTTTGTTTCTGGGACAGTCAGTAATACATAATCTATACAAAACTCTCGGTTTGGCACAAATGTCTGGAAACTAGCAACAGACCTTATTTTCGCAGGTTCAGCCCCACCGTTACGAGTGCTTTCGGGACCACACCTTAAGTTACGAGGTGCTGTGTGACAGTCATATTCGCGCGGGGGACGGTTAAAAGTTTTTGGAGGTGATGACCCTCTTCGGAGCTCGCAGGTTCGGGGGGGGGGAAGTTAAGTACTAATGCTCGGTGTTGGCCTGGCGTGTCGGCGGGCTTTACGACGTCGTTATCTGTTTCGTTAGCTGGCCGGGGCCGGATACTCAAAACTCTGGCAGTTTAAGACGTCGCAGCGGGTTACGCTCTCGTAAGGTACGATGTCCCTACGAGGTCGCAAATCTCCCATACTCAGAGAAAAGATAAAATATCGTAACAGGAAGAAAACCTCATAACCGTAGTTCGATGGGATACCCTCAGATGGCGGGACCATTTCGAATTGACCAATCAACAGTCAGCCCTTTAGACGTAACTACCAATTGGAGGCTACGGTCATTAGGGGGAGGAGCGAGCGAAAGAGAGAGAGGGAGTGGGAAGGAGAGCGAGAGTGAGATATAGATGAATTTAAAAACAGATAGATGGATATTTGAATGGATAAATAGACAGAGAGATACATATATTTATGAGTGTATATATATATGAATATACATATGCATGTATATATAAATGTATATGTATGTTTGTATATGATAAATACATACATACATACATATATATATATATATATATATATATATATATATATATATATATATATATACACACCCCTCTGTCTAAGACAAGACACCTTCATTTCCAAAACCTCTATACTGTATTCAATATGTATTGTCGCCACCTCCACTGGGTAAACGACGAGCGCATTCTATAATTGCTCGTTATCTTCTTTATATCAAGTGGCTAGGGAGAATGGAGGTATTTGTGATACACAGATACAATATAAATTGATATGACGCCTTATACTTTGTCTGGGACAGTCAGTAATACATAATCTATACAAATCTCGTTTGCACAAGTCGGAACTAGCACGACTTATTTCCGGGTTCACACCGTTACGAGTGCTCGGGACCACCCTTAAGTTACGAGGTGCTGTGACGTCACGCGGGGACGGTTAAAAGTTTTGAGTATGACCCTCGGAGCTCGCAGTTCGAGTTAAGACATGCGCGGCCTGGCTGCGCGGGCTTACGACGTCGTTAGCTGTTTTGAGTATCCGGGGGCCGGATACACAAAACTCTGGCAGTTTAAGACGTCGCAGCGGGTTACGCTCTCGTAAGGTACGATGTCCTTAAGAGGTCGCAAATCTCCCATACTCAGAGAAAAAATAAGATATCGTAACCGAAAGAAAACCTCATAACCGTAGTTCGATGGGATACCCTCAGATGGCGGGACCATTTCGAATTGACCAATCAACAGTCAGCCCTTTAGACGTAACTACCAATTGGAGGCTACGGTCATTAGGGGGAGGAGCGAGCGAAAGAGAGAGAGGGAGTGGGAAGGAGAGCGAGAGTGAGATATAGATGAATTTAAAAACAGATAGATGGATATTTGAATGGATAAATAGACAGAGAGATACATATATTTATGAGTGTATATATATATGAATATACATATGCATGTATATATAAATGTATATGTATGTTTGTATATGATAAATACATACATACATACATATATATATATATATATATATATATATATATACATATATATATATATACATACACCTTTGTCTATGACAAGACACCTTCATTTCCCAAAACTCTATAGTGTATTCAATATGTATTGTCGTCACCTCCACTGGGTAAACGACGAGCGCATTCTATAATTGCTCGTTATCTTCTTTATATCAAGTGGCTAGGGAGAATGGAGGTATTTGTGATACACAGATACAATATAAATTGATATGACGCCTTATACTTTGTCTGGGACAGTCAGTAATACATAATCTATACAAATCTCGTTTGCACAAGTCGGAACTAGCACGACTTATTTCCGGGTTCACACCGTTACGAGTGCTCGGGACCACCCTTAAGTTACGAGGTGCTGTGACGTCACGCGGGGACGGTTAAAAGTTTTGAGTATGACCCTCGGAGCTCGCAGTTCGAGTTAAGACATGCGCGGCCTGGCTGCGCGGGCTTACGACGTCGTTAGCTGTTTTGAGTATCCGGGGGCGGCCCGGATACACAAAACTCTGGCAGTTTAAGACGTCGCAGCGGGTTACGCTCTCGTAAGGTACGATGTCCTTAAGAGGTCGCAAATCTCCCATACTCAGAGAAAAAATAAGATATCGTAACCGAAAGAAAACCTCATAACCGTAGTTCGATGGGATACCCTCAGATGGCGGGACCATTTCGAATTGACCAATCAACAGTCAGCCCTTTAGACGTAACTACCAATTGGAGGCCACAGTCATTAGGGGGAGGAGCGAGCGAAAGAGAGAGAGGGAGTGGGAAAGAGAGCGAGAGTGAGATATAGATGATTATAAAAACAGATAGATGGATATTTGAATGGATAAATAGACAGAGAGATACAGATATATATTTATGAGTGTATATATATATGAATATATATATGCATGTATATATAAATGTTTATGTATGTTTGTATATAATAAATACATACATACCTACATTTATATATATATATATATATATATATATATATATATATATATATATATATATATGAATATATACACCTTTGTCTATGACAAGACACCTTCATTTCCCAAAGCTCTATAGTGTATTCAATATGTATTGTCGTATAGGGTAAACGACGAGCGCATTCTATAATTGCTTGTTATCTTCTTTATATCAAGTGGCTAGGGAGAATGGAGGTATTTGTGATACACAGATGCAATATAAATTGATATGACACCTTATACTGTGTCTGGGACAGTCAGTAATACATAATCTATACAAATCTCGTTTGCTCAAGTCGGAACTAGCACGACTTATTTCCGGGTTCACACCGGTACGAGTGCTCGGGACCACCCTTAAGTTACGAGGTGCTGTGACGTCACACGGGGACGGTTAAAAGTTTTGAGTATGACCCTCGGAGCTCGCAGTTCGAGTTAAGACATGCGCGGCCTGGCTGCGCGGACTTACGACGTCGTTAGCTGTTTTGAGTATCCGGCCCCGGCCCCGGATGCTCAAAACAACTTACGATATCGTAAGTCCGCGCAGCCAGGCCGCGCATGTCGTAAGTCGAACTGCGAGCTATGAGGATCATACTCGAAACTTTTAACCGTCCTCACGTGACGTCACAGCACCTCGTAACTAAAGGTGCTCTTGAGCACTCGTACGGATGTGAACCTGGAAATAAGTCATAATAGCTCAGGCTTGTGCGAGCGAGATATGTATAGATGTTTTTCCTGGCCATGTCAGGTACAGTGTTAGGCGTCATATCAATTGATGTTGCATCTGTGAGTCACAAATACCTCCTTTCTTTCCAACCACTTGATAAATGAATATAACAAACAATATTAGGGCAGCGTACAATGCACTCGTCGTTTACTCTATGGAGTATACACGATAGAGCTTTGAGAAAAAATAGGAGAAAAAAATAAATTTTATTCGTTTTAAATAAATACTAGTTAACATATTACAGATTAACCAGACGTGAGAGTTAAGTCTGCAATTTTGAAGGTGTCTTTTATTAAACAAAGGTAATATTATTTCCCATCTAAATATATGCACGAGAAAGAGAGTGCGCGCGCGCCCGTGTGTGTGTGGGACAGAGAGTTTGTGTGTGCAGATTTGATTATCAAAGTAATAATTGTACGATGTATGAAAGGCACATTTACACTCACGCATTCTCTCTCTCTCTCTCGTAATCACTTGTATCAATAAACTCGTCAAAGTAAAAAAAAAAAAAAAAAAAAAAAAAATGGGTAAATTTTCCGAATAACGCCGCGTTACGAAATACCACAAAAGTGGTATCGACGGATTCCTCTCAACCTCTACTATTCATATATAGTGAAATTAATGAGCGCTTGCACCCCTGGACCCCACAATCTGGGTCTCTTTTCTTAAGGCACTTCGTGCTACCTCGTCCTACTTCGGGGCATATTTCGCTTGCAAAATCTTAACCCAATGACCTACCTAACTTTGCCTAGTTTTGAATTAATCCCTAGCCAAAAGGGGGCTTCGCCCCTCCTGGACCCCCCCTTTTTAGGGCACTTCGTGCAACATACCTTGGGCAAGATATCCCGAATCCACCATCCTCGCCTCCAGCCCCTCAGGCTGAAATTCAAACATGGCTGTGTTTACGTATTTACGGATAGTAGCAAGCTGTGGACTGGAAACCCCCAAGGAATTACCAAAGACTATCTAAGAAAGACAGGAAAGCATGAAAAAACGTGTAAATAGACTAACTGATCACTCGTGACTTTAGTTAGTTCAACCAGCGCTAGAGTTCGCTCGTGTATCGTTTAGAGAGAATGGGCGCGCTGGTTTACGTCGTCTGCATGTTTACATTTGAGCCATTTGACACATGGAAGATTGGAACACAATTTGAAAGCAATCATGGTGGGAGGAGGCAATCCCTGTGTCATCTGTAAAAAAAGGAAGACTACTTATCCTGAATTTATCTACCATCGGTTTCCTAAAGAATCACAAAGGTAAGTGTATTATATATTAGCTACAATAAATATTAATAATAATAGACATATATATGATATTATTAACAAGAGAAAATGTATTTTTATCATCCATTTTTCGTTTACATTTTGATAGATGTTCAAAGTGGTTAGAAAGGGCAGCCATATCAAGTCTGACACAAAAAACAAACACGGAGTTAAACAAAAGCTATAGAATATGTAGTCACCATTTTTCAAATAAGCAATATATAACCTCAACCCGTTTGTGCCCCAATTCATATCCGGATCAAAATTTGCCCGGTGAGTCAATGCATTTTTTTCTTTAATCTATAGTATCACAATCAATAATTATCACTGCTTGGCAAGAATGATTGTAATGATATCTCATTAGATTTTCCATTATTTAATCGTCAGATTCAGCTAAACCAGATGAAACAGGAAGAAGAATAATGGATATTGGTAAGTGTTTAGATTAGTTGAAATTATTCTATTTTATAGTCAATACATTGCATATGATGTAAAATATTGTTTGCTTGCATCTACTGTATAGTATTGTTTCTTTCCGTTTTGAATATTGATTATTATTTTGAATATTGCCTTCACACAATTTCTGTGATTTCACAGAAACATAACCCTCCATGATATTAAAGATTGTATATATATGTGCTTACAACATTGCAAAATATGATGTATTTTATTTTGCAGATATTGACCTGCCTTTAACGCACAAAGAACATGATTTATATAAATTGGAAATCCTCTCTGATTCAATGGATGAAAACTTTGGTTTGTATTGACTTTTTATTAGAAACAGGTAATTCTTTAATTAAGAGAAAACCTGTAGATCATGAAATAGTAAGAAACATTTAACAAAATCAAATTGAAAAAAATGATAAATTTAACTGGAGCCCATCGTTAAATTTATATTTTCAATAGATGTTTCATACTCATGCTAAGACTGTGAAAAGGATAGAATTTGTCTTGATGGGTGTTGGTGTGCATACCCCCCATCAGCACTCCCCTTGGCAGATTGCTGTAGTTTTTGGACTTGGTTTAAGGAAGATACAGTCCCCTCTTCTAGAATTGCTGAAAATTGTTTAGTGAACATTATATGAATTGAATTATTATTCTGTAAAATACATATTTGTTTCTCATGAATATGAATTTGACACTATGTCTCTTGGGATATTGGAGGTGTGGCCCCATCAATTTCCATGACATATTTTAAAATGGATATTTCACACTCCACCAGAATTTCCATACAATAAGCTGATACTATTAAAGATGCAAAAGTGTTAGAGAAAATCCTATGGAATATCAAGTACTGACCTATCTGGTATGGATAACATGTTATATGCAGTATAAAGACCAAAATTCACTTATTTACAGGTACTTACAAAACATCTGCAACATTGCAATCTGTATTACTGGCACAGCAATCAGAAAATGGTAATAATGCCCGCAAAATAATTTTTTCATGTACAGTGTGTGTGTGTGTATGTTTTTATTTTTATGTATTTTATTTTTTATAAATATTTATTAATGCTGATGTATGGCTCACATACATACTTTTTCCTTCTTTTAAGATGGTGCACTTGGAAAATGGAATATTTAATTGAGAAAAATATTTCTGTCCATTTTTAATGTTTTGCAGATGAAATTACACTAGATGCATCATTAACTCCTGCTGTTGGGGATCAAGCAGAGGAAGTCATATCCTATCCTGGTAATGAATTTACTATCATATCCAATTATCTCTTAAGTATGATGATTTTTTTTTTTTTTTTTTTTTTATAAAATGAGAATCCTTACTCCTGTTTTTGGCCATCATCAACAGCTACTAACATGGTGCAGTTAGGAAAGGAATATTATTGTATTTTCATAGAATGATTAAAGCATTGCCTATTGTCTTAATAGAGATTCCAATGTAACCAGATGTAGAATGAACACTAATTTTTCTTGTTCTGCAGATCAAACTACATCTGACAAAAGTTTAACAGCAGATGTTATTGAGCAAGTAGAAGTGTTATCCTCAAGTCGTAAGTGATAAAATTCAAATTTAGTAAAATGGTAATTATAGACAGAAAAATATAAAGTATAGAATTATTTCTTGAAGTAAGAGTATGTCTCTGTTTACTAACCATAACCTGAAAATAAATCTGCATTCATTTCTAAGAAAATGCACTATGATTGTCTCATTTTAATGTTATCTCATCATTAAATAGCTGAAGCATGCTGCCACATTGAAAATTGGGAAGGTGATTCCCAAGAGGATCCTGCAATTCTCCTTATTTCAAAGTCTTATGAAAGTAAGTAAAACCATAGTTAAGTATGATAGTGTTAATATTTTTCAGTTTCTCTTCATATCTTCTTCCCTACAAAGTTATATTCTGCTAATCTAGTGGTTCTTATATATGTCTTTTGTAGAAATGCCTTAATTAAGAATGCAATTTTTGTTTTTGCTTTCCCACTTCCCCCACCATATCATGAACTTCTAGAATAAAGGAAATTACATATATTTTCCTATTGAGAAAATTATTATAATATATCCCTAGATATATTATCGTGCGCCCAGTTACAGATTATGACATCAGTACTACAATTTTTATTGTAGCATTTTGGATTAAATACATTGTCTACATATGCATGTAATTACCATTATTATGAAAATCTTTGTTTCTCTCACAGGAAAAGCACCAATTTCTGACAGTCCCTACAAAAGCATTCAAACCAAATTAAAAAGTAGTCAGGCCAGGGTAAGGAGACTATTAAAAAAGATAAAGACTTTGAAAGACTTCCAAAAATTGCCCACTGAGGATATTTTACCATCACAACTGGTGAAGCATGTATCCAAGTATCTTAGTGGATATGCCTTAGATTTATTTAAAACTCAAATATCTTTTTCAAATAAATCAAAATATGGAAGAAGATATACTCTCACACAGAGGAGTTTTGCTCTAAGCCTTTATTTTCAAAGTCCAAAAGCTTATAGATTTTTATCTAAAATATTTGCATTACCTACCACAAGGATGCTTAGGTATTGGCTAATGAATATAAACATGGAAGTGGGATGGAATCAAACAATTATTGATTTACTTACGAAGAAAGTTTCATCAATGAATGAATTAGATAAAGTTTGTGGCATCACATTTGATGGAATTGCATTAAAAACTGCTCTGGTGTATGATAAGAATAAGGATGTAATAACAGGCTTTGAAAATCTAGGACCTTATGGCAATTCAGTGAAACCAGCAAAGTATGCTATGGTTTTTATGGTGAAGGGCCTATGTAAAAAGTGGAAGAGCACTTTAGGTTATTTTTTATATGAAAAGAGTATCAATCCAGATATTTTAAAGGATATGATACTAGACAGCATTAAAATTTTAGCATCATGTGGCTTATATCCAAAGTTCATTGTCTGTGATCAGGATTCCTGTAACAGAGGTGCTTTTCGTAGAATAGGGGTATCACCAGCAAATTCATTTATTGAAATTAATGAAAAAAAAATACATTTCTTTTATGATACTCCACATCTTTTGAAATCAACAAGAAATACATTAATAAAATATGATATAAAATATGGAAATGCTGTGGCTAGTTGGGACCATATCATTAATTTTTACAAAACAGATAAAAAACATCCATATGAGGGTAGGATAGCACCCAAACTTACTGATAGTCATCTGATCAATAACTCATTTGAGAAAATGAGAGTATGCTATGCAGCTCAGGTATTTAGCCGGACAGTTGCATGTGGAATATATACACATGCTAGCTTTGGAGCATTACCAAAGGAAGCATTGGCAACATCAACATTTATAAATAATATGAATGAAATATTTGATGTATTTAATTCAAGTACTTTAAATCATTATAGAAGCAGGAAATGTGCCATCAGCAAGAACAACAATAATGTCCAATTCCTCACAAACATGAAAGATTGGATGAAGTCATGGAAAGTACTGGGGACAAATAGGCAGATTCCAAATATACAAGGTTGGTTGTTGAATATATCATCTTTACAGGCATTATGGGAGGATGTGTCTATAAATCATAATTTTGATTACTTACTAACCCGGCGCATTAACCAAGATTGTCTGGAGAATTTTTTTAGCTGCATAAGAAAAGCAGGAGGAAATAATTACACTCCTAATGTTCAGCATTTTAAAAGTTCAATGAAAAGTCTTACATATAACAATCTTTTAATATGTGCTGAAAATTCAAATTGTTCAGATGATCTGACTCCCTTTTTAAATTATTTAAACATTTCTGATAATAATAAAATACATAATTCTTCCAATGTGAATTCCCCATATGAAATGCAGTCTGACTTTACAGCAGATGAGACAAACCTAGTTGAAAATGAATGTCAAGAAATAATTGATTATATTACAAATTTTGATTATGAACTTGAAAATGATGACATTTTAAAAGAGGCAGAAAAGTCTCAAAATAATTTTGAGTCTATTGATGATTTTATAAGAAATTTTGATTATGAGTTGGAGACTGAGGAATCATATGAATCAGTCATGACTCAATTTGATTTCTCTACAGTTAATGATGATGAATTTACTTATTCTGACATAATTAAAGATAATATAATAACATATATTGCAGGCTATTGTTGTCATAGAATTAAAAAAATCCATGATTGCCAAACTTGCCACAGTTTATTAATAAAAACAAATTTAAACTTGCAGCAGCAAAACTTACGTGAAACATATATTAACAGGAAAGGTGATGATCCGAGGAATTGTCTTTGTTATCCTACAAATAAAATGTTTAATATGATAAAGTCATTTGAAAAGATATTTCAGAAGGAGATAGAGAAGGTTATGCATGTAAATGGTGTAAAGTATAAAATATCCTCTAAACTTAATGAAACGTTAATTAGAAATATGGCTATTTGTGAGGATTTGAAAATGTTGATTATAAATACTTTTTTGAATATGAGAATATTCTATTTTGTAAAATTTTTAAATAGATCAATCACAGGGAAACACAAAATAGAAGATGTTAACTTGCCCCCAAAGAAATGCAGAAAATTAATGAAAATTACACACGTATGAATAGGGGTTTCTCACTCTCCATCTGTTTATCTATGTCCCTTCTGAAGAAAGACTATGCTGCAATTAATTCTTATTTCATTTCCATAGCTTGAAAGTGACAACAAGGCATTGTCATGTTCATTGGTGCACTATATAGTAATCTACATCCTCAACCCTAGTAGGTATTTGGTAAGTCAAGATATTTCCATTTACATAGTAATTGTACATTTGAATCTGTTTCATTAACAAGTATTGCACAAATATAATATTGCAGATAATGTATTTATTTGATTGCATTGCTTGAATTTATATATTTACAAGCATGTTTATGTATGTTAAGTGTTTTTAACCATGCACATTTTTGCTTGTTTTGCATTGAATATGTTTGCTTTACTATGTGTTCATTCTGTTCCCCAATTATTATTTTGTTTGCACAACTTATTTTTTCCCATCGCATGATTTTCTGTTTTATGTACTAGTGCTTATTTTTTTCTATTAAAAATATTTGAGAAGCATGATTCTTTTTACTAGTTCTTTTTGACAGAGATTTGACATTGTCAATTAAGTTATGTTGTGTTGTTTATTAAGTTCTGTGTTTTATTTTACTTTTGCATGACGCTTTTTGGTATATGTTGGCTGTTTTGAATATCTGTTACCTGTTCTCTTGTATATTTACAAGCTGGAGGTAAATGTATCCTGAGGTATGAAGACTTTATTTTATCATTTATAAATATGTATATTTTTTATTAATAAAATTATGAAATAAAACATAAGCTTTCATTTATTCATATTATTACCTTACATAATATTCACAATGACAAACAACATAGGTTAATGATAAAGAAAACCATATATCCAAAGAAAAAGGAGGAATTTATATTTATGTGTAATGTATATACATATATATATATATATATATATACATATATATATATATATATATATATATATATATATATATATATGTAAAGATATGTATTTAGATATTGTATATATATTCACATTGTATGAAACCAAAGATATGAAACATATAAAATTTTAAACTCGGGCTATCTATATCTGATGTGTTTTTCATAGTTCAGGAATACAGTGTGATAAAAAGAAATCATAGGATTTAATGTTAAAAACGATTAATAATAAATAAAAATATAAAATATGTAAATAAAATTCGACAATAAATATTGTTCCGATTTTTTTTATCTTTTCAACCGCTCAATAGATGGCGTTTGAAGCACTGTAATCTGGCGCTGTTTGGCATCAATACTGGCTACGTATTTTTGTTATACACCATACGGGGCCTTCCTGTCTTTCTTAGATAGTCTTTGATGGCGCAGTGTGAGGGTTATCCGTGTCGCGGCATTTTCATCTACAGGACTAATTACGCATCATAAGTATCACGAAGTGCCCTGAATAGGGGAGATCCACAGGGGGGCATAGCTCTCTCTTCGCAAAGGCTGACTTCAAAACTAGGGAAAGTGAGGTAGGTAGTTGGGTTAAGGTTTTCGTGATACCGAAGTAGCACGAGGTAGCACGAAGTGCCTTAAAAAGGGGGGGTCCAGGGGGGGGGGCGAAGCCCCCCCTTGGCTAGGGCAAACTTCAAACCTAAGCAAAGTTAGGTAGGTAGGTAATTGGTTAAGATTTTGCATACGAAATATGGCCGGAATTCATATTTTACCCCGCAATTTCCCTGATCTACTTCATGCCCTCCCCTACTATCGGGACCCAGATTGTGGGCTTCAGGGGTGCAAGCGCTCATTAATTTCACTATATATGAATAGTAGAGGTTGAGAGGAATCCATCAATACCACTTTTGTGGTATTTAGCGACGCGGCGTTATTCGGAAAATTTACCAAAAAATCTCTCTCTCTCTCTCTCTCTCTCTCTCTCTCTCTCTCTCTCTCTCTCTCTCTCTCTCTCTCTCTCTCTGATTGCCAGTCACTACGGCCCTCAACCACTACGGCCCCAGTCACTTCGGCCTCTGACCCTAGTCACTACGGCCCCAACATGAGTCACTACGGCACCAACCCCTAGTCACTTCGGCCATCATTAGAAAGTATTTTTAATGAAAACTGTATGCTTGCATTAATAGGAAATAATTACAGTAAGACATGTTGATAAAAGAAAATATATTTAACACAGAAATAGCTACATAACCAGACTGTATATGGTTCATACAAACTGTACAAATCCTAGTCGTACAACACATATATTAATTTTTACATAGCTTTGAACATGCTTTTAAGAGGTGATTGGTGGTAATTTCATGGTCTTCATACCGTTTCCATAGGGCAAATATTTTGCCTTGGACAGTTCTAAACTGACGGCGCTGGCGACGTGTGTGTTTACGTGTTTACCATTTTTTGCTTCTTTGTGCAGTAATGGCACTAAAACATAAAATGGAATATGAGAGCTGCCTGCCATACCATTCAACTTTCTGTGGTATCCCTCTACGTCGTTGTTAGTCCGGATACTCTGCCCGAATACAGTCCAGTCACTTGGCGCCCAGAATCCATTGATCCAAGTTTCTTTTATGTATTCCATTAGAATTTGAAGTGGTCCAGGAGGCACTCGTAATTCAAGCTGTTCAAATGTTGTTTTTATGTGTTCTTCAGGGAGGAAAGGAAGTGCCATGAGCTGCCTTATGAAATCCTTAGTTGGGCGATGATTCATGTATGGTGCAGCCAGTCCTATTTCTTGGATTTTTCTCCAAATGGCTTGATTCCAATGGAACGAGCATCCTTGCAATTTTACCATCGAGAGTAATGTCCTGACAGCCGACCATACAGCAGCTTCAAAATCCAAAACCAATTTCTCTACTTTGCACTCCTGTAGTATGTCTAAAATAGCCTTAAAAACTTTCTTGTAATCTTTTTTTCTTTTCCCCGACATGAGGGTAAATACTAGAGGTACTTGTTTTATATTTCCTTCTATTCCTTTCACAAATGCATGGATGCCAAATAATTGATAGAATGGCTTGCGCACTACACGAAATGTAGCATCCACGTACCACGTCTTTGCATTCTTGAGTAAAGCAAGTTGTTCAGAAGTAGCGAATACTAAGTGTCGGCCACCAGTTATAACAATATCCTTCTGAAGGAACTCTTTTGGGATGTAATTGTCATCCAATTCAAAGTTCAAATTATCCGGTTCATCAGGTCTGTCACCCTGTCTAAGGCGATTTAGAGACCGTGCTATATTAACTGTATTTAAACAGGCTGCATCATCCCCTTCCGTGGCAGTTATAGCACGATCCACTAAAGAAGAAGCGGATGAAAAAATGTTCACCTTCTCTTTGGCTAAGGCCTTTGCAGCAGCCATGACTTCAGCCTTAAAAGTAGCACCTTGTTGGGGTTCGTGAACATGATGATGAGATCCTCCGGTGAAAATGGAGCCATTCTGAAGGACAGTAGCAGGACATGTTAGCATCTTGTTTCTCACACTACAGCGCCAAGTTACTTTACCAGTTGGATTTTTCTTCTTCCCTGTGGCCTTTTGGTTATAGGTATAACCAAAGGAATCTACAAGGAGGGCATTTCCTCTTCTCGTACCACCTTCAATGATCTTATAGTTTATTAATTCATCCCCTATACCTGGAACTTCATCAATAATGTCATCAGGTAGAATACTTTCTTCATATTCCTCTGGCAAGGCTGGTCGGGTGCTGATGTCCGGGATAGATCCTATCTCCTCCAAAACTCGCCCTTCCTCCGTCTCCAACAGATCTGTACAAAAATCAGTATCATCACTAATAACATCAATACCATCCCTAACAACATCTGTAACATTTTAATAATAATAATAACAATAACAATAATAATAATAACAATAATAATAATAACAATAATAATAATAACAATAATAATAATAACAATAATAATAATAACAATAATAATAATAACAATAATAATAATAACAATAATAATCATAACAATAATAATCATAACAATAATAAAAACTCACCTTCATTATCTACTGGTCGGGTGCTGACGTCATCAAGAGGTAAAGCTTCCAAATGTGTGCTTTCAGCCATAGGGACGATGTTCTGATAAACTACCGCTTCCTCCTCCTCCAACAGATCTGTACAACATCAGTGTCATCATTAATAACATCAATACCATCCCCTAACAACATCAGTAAGAGGTAACATCTATCCTATACAACATCAGTAACATCTATCTTAATTTGTCTTCAATGTGCAGCATTGTTTTTCACTATAGTATAATAACATAAAATTTACCTTCTACTTCTGAACATGTGATGCAGATCCAGTTCATGCGTAGCTCCCCTTTCACCATGGAACGATAATCCTTGTAGGAAATCCCGGTGTTACACTTCCTGTGTTGCCAGCGTTCACAGTTATCGCACTGAATGGCATGCTGACGAGGCCGAACTTCACTCGCGCAAACCACACAGGGATATTCCATGATGGAGAATGATAAGAAAACCCACATGTGGAATATATAAGAAAACAAAGAGGAACACGGTGTCTGGATCAATCAGGGTCCGGAAATCGAGGTCAGGTCGAGAGGAACACGGTGTCTGGATCAGGGTCCGGAAATCGAGGTCAGGTCAGGTCAGTTCGTCGTGTTAATACTATTCCATAGTAATAACACGGAATTGTGTTTTTCCCTCGGAATGATGGAGAATGATAACAGAAATGGATCTTCATGACTTGTAAGGTTGCTTTTGAAGTATTATGAAGCTTCATTTTAATGAGTGCCAGCGAAGCAGACGAATATTAACCCGTCACCCAAAAATAGCGGCTCGGAACTAAGTGTATGATTGCTAGTAATCGTGAGAATATCATCTATTATTCTCTCTCTCTCTCTCTCTGTTTATTAGAGAGATAGAGAGACCACATGTCAATTTCTCTCTCTCTCTCGTGAGGCCTGGATGAAATATTCAGGAGGAGTTGGACTGAGACAAACAACACAAATATACAAACAAGTGTTTTATTGAATTCTTTAGAAATATACATAGACAACATATGATTTATACACTTTTGGTAATATATACATTTATGATTCTATATTCCTTTCCTTGGTGTCTGGATCAATCAGGGTCCGGAAATCGAGGTCAGGTCAGGTCAGTTCGTCGTGTTATTACTATTCCATAGTAATAACACGGAATTGTGCTTTTCCCTCGGAATGATGGAGAATGATAACAGAAATGGATCTTCATGACTTGTAAGGTTGCTTTTGAAGTATTATGAAGCTTCATTTTAATGAGTCCCAGCGAAGCAGACGAATATTAACCCGTCACCCAAAAATAGAGGCTCGGAACAGCGTTCCCAACGTATACAATTGTTGTCTGCTATGCGAACATATGAATACACCCCGTGGATTTACAGTTCGCAGTTCACCAAAACGTACAAATATCTTAAATTTTACTTTAAGAATCGTTAGAATATGTATAAATCTTCCTTAAACATTAGTTTTCAATTCAATATGTGTTTTTTGATATTTATTATTTGCATAAACACACATAATACCTTAGAAAAGGGAAAACAAATTTGAATATTATAAACCTATCTTTTTTTAGTTACTCCTCAATTAAGCAGCATTTTCTCTTAGTCGTTCCGAGAATACGATTTTGCGAACTGCTTCGTGCGAACAGGACGGGAACGTTGGCTCGGAACTAAGTGTATGATTGCTAGTGATCGTGATAATATCATCTATTATTCTCTAATAAACAGAGAGAGAGAGAGAGAGAGAGAGACTACATGTCAATTTCTCTCTCTCTCTGTGAGGCCTGGATGAAAGAGTTGGACTGAGACAAGTGTCTTATTGAATTCTTTAGAAATATACATAGACAACATATGATTTATACACTTTTGGTAATATATACATTTATGATTCTATATTCCTTTCCTTGGTCATGAAGTGTTGTAGTGCCTGGGGCCGCAGTGACTAGGGTTGACGGTGAGAGAGGCCGTAGTGACTAGGGCCGTAGTGACTAGGGCCGAAGTGACTGGGGCCGTAGTGGTTGAGGGCCGTAGTGACTGGTTCCCCTCTCTCTCTCTCGCTAACCAGCAGTGTACCTCTGAAAGTACGAGCGGCTCTACCATGAAAAGAAAACTTGCTACGCCTTTGGGAGGGGGGACTTAGCAAAATTTCTACCAAAATTTTAATTTTACCTTTTGATTCTTTGATCCCTTTTTTTTAAATTTCACAATATGTATTGGGTTTGCTTTCTATTACATAATTATTTTCAGGTGCCTTCAGCTTTTGGGTAGCAGTTTTCTCTCCTTGGGTGCTCTGAATTAATCCACAGTACTTTGGCAGCCATATAATTGGTCGTGAATTCATGACTATTCTAAGAGTTAGACAAACATACTGTGTGATTTTTTTGTTTGAACACCTCAGAATATCCGATATAAAGAATGGTGAAGAAAAAAATCATGATTACATTTTGGATATTGGTTTGTGACGGAATAGTTGGATGTTCGTAACATCCATCCAATAACCTAATAGTTACAGCGGCTGAAATATCTGTATTTTGTATGGAGCATTTAAAAGGAATCGTATTTTTGTTGATTATCAAAAACCTCACAATAACACTATGATAAAGCTCA
>NW_028234412.1:3635530-3658030 GCF_977035675.1 Penaeus japonicus
AACCTGGGTGGCATAGATCGGAATAATATTAAGATGCCACTTTCTAATGCTCTTTTTGCCATTTGTTTGGTTTCATTTTTTTTTTTTCATGATAGAAGGAGCATTAGGTAGTTTGATCACCTGTTTCTATCTTTGCCCATGCATTTTCTCTCTCTATGCTCTCCCTAAGTTCCTCATCACTGAAATCAGTTATTTGCTTGTTGTTTCATCTAACGACCGTCCTCGTTCATTTGGTCGTTAGCCATCACAAAGTAGGCAGTTAATTTTGACTGCCCTATGCATTGTCATAATTGTGCTTTCCTATTTGGGGTACTAGGTCTTTATCTTTTCTGATTCTTGCCATGGTGAGTCAGTTAAGAGGAGTTGTACTGGCAGTAAATATTGCCTTATGATTGTTAGGTTGAGCTGAGCTTGTACAGTTAGGTCAGTGTTGCTTCGGTTGTTTGCGGGCAGTTTGCCTTTGGTGTGAGCTCGCCGTTTCTGTATAACTCTCCCTTTTTATTATCTTATGTCAGCTTATAAAGCATGGCAATTAATAAATCCCTAGTCTATGCCGGCACTGACAGGTGTCATGAGCCGGCAGTCCCGGCTCGTGATTTGACGATGACGGCGACCTTACACCTAGAAAGGAGTTTTTAGAACACAACGGCTCCCTCCCTAGAATGCAAGGCGGGTCATAGTTTACAGGAGCACCGGTGGGAACGTGTTAACGGCCCGGGTACCCTGAGCGTTCTGGGGACAGACTCTAAAGCATTGCTTTGATTGCGTGGGCACAGGAGTGGCTGGGGTACAGAAGGGGAGAGGGGCTCTTCGTATTGCTACCCCCTCTTACCCCCTCCCCCGCCCCTTCTAGTTCGTCATCCTCCTCTTGCTAATATGTCCAGCATATGATATTCCACTGACACGACCGCCAGCGTGCGTGGCAGTTATGATTTTCGTGTTCCCTCCGCGCATTTGCCTCCTTATTGACTGAATTAAGGTTTCTGGCCAAGAAAATGACTATTTCGTATTCTGAGACATCAATACCGTAGATATCGCTTGGGTGTTTTTGTTACAATCAGCTGTTTAGTCTGCAGAGGTAGTGGAGTCGAAGTTAGGTTAGCGTAGGAGGCAGAGACTCGCTTGCGGTGTGCCGTGACCAGGAGCACAAGCCGTCTGTCTGTCTTTGTGTAAGTATTTTCTTCTGTTGTATTTTTTTTTTTTTTTTTTATATAAGTTTGTTTACAGTCTATGCCGCGGAGGAACTATATCATATGGAGTTGAGGTATAAAGGTAGTGATTATTGTTATTTATTTATTTTATTATTATTTTTTTTTATTTATTTATTTTTATTTATTAATTTATTTATTTATTTTTTTTTTTGGGGGGGGGAGGTATGTTATTCATTTGGTATTCATATAATTAAAAGAAATGTCAGAACGCGACTTTTAACCGATTCTAAAAAACTCAATGACAGAAAAGTCGGGAAAAATCAGTCTTCAAACGCCAAGGACACGCAATGAAGAGAAGTCCTTCTGCAGATTGTTATTGATCTCAATCTATCAATTGCAAGGACAACCAGGAATGCTGAGCTGGAGGACATGGACGGCACTGCAGGAATTATTCAATTCATCCTATCAATACCTACCGAAGGTCTGCGCATCTTTATTCATAGCAGCTGATTCCCATGTATATGTGATAAATGTGTGTATATATATGTATATATATATATATATATATATATATATATATATATATATATATATATATACATATGTCTGCATATGTACATGTACATATACATATACATATGTGCGTGTGTGTATGCCAGTGTATGTGTATATATACATATCTATGTATATATGTATATATATATATATATATATGTATATATATACATATACTATATATATATATATATATATATATATATATATATATATATATATATATATATATATTGCTATGGCAACAGAAATCATCTTCGTCCTTCTCACTGTTGATTTATTTGCCAATATCTTTTAATCTCTCTCTAACACTTTCTCTCTAAATGCTGGCACAGTAAAGAGAGAGAGAGAGAGAGAGAGAGAGAGAGAGATTGAGAGAGAAAGAGAGGGAGAGAGAGAAAGAGGGAGAGAGAGAAAGAGAGGGAGAGGGAGAAAGAAAGAGGGAGAGAGAGAGAGAGAGAGAGAGAGAGAAAGAGAGGGAGAGAGAGAAAGAGGGAGAGAGAGAAAGAGAGAGAGAGAGGGAGAGGGAGAGGGAGTGAGAAAGAAAGAAAGAGAGAGGGCTTCAGACGCACACACACACATACGCCTTCACACAAAGCTACTCATTTCGATAGATTCATCCCAAGATAACTCGGCTATCATCTGCGATACGCTCCGAGGCGGGCTCGGATACACTCGGATACACTCGGATACTCGACGCGGAAGAGGCATGGCTTCGGAATAGAGGGTTTGGCTGGCAACGTGAGACAGGATTTGCAGTGATGAAGTTTGGATGTTGCACTTTCGCTCTTGTTTGTGCAACGGGGATCTGGTGAAGTTAGATTTCCTAACGGGTGAGTGGTTTTGAACAGGATGCGAGTCAAGGATTCCACAAAAGCAGGCGAGTATTATCCTGCGTCTGAACCACACTCTTACTCGTAAACGAGTGGATTCTGTGGGATTTGTAATGGTGGAACGCTGATTGATTTACGTTGTGGAATGATTCATTCTTAGTCTTGGCTTTTCTTCTGAGAAGTTTCTCTCGGTATTTCTTTCTCTGTTTTCCTATCTCTCTTTCTCTCTCTGCACACACACACACACACACACACACACACACACACACACACACACACACACACACACACACACACACACACACATATATATATATATATATATATATATATATATATTTATATATATATATGTGTGTGTGTGTGTGTTTTTTGGTGTGTGTGTGTTATGTATATATATATTATATATATATTATATATATATATATATATATATATATATATTATATATATATATATGCATGTATATATGTATTTGTATGTATATATATGTGTATATACTGTATATAAGATATGTATATACATACATAAATACATATATATATATATAATATATATATATATATATATATATATATATATATATATATATATAATATATATATATATATATATATATATATATTTCTATAGGTAGCTTTTTTTTTTTATCTAATAGACCTTTCTATCTGTCTGTTCATCTTTCCATCAATTCTAATGTTCTTCTCTTCCCTTTTAGTTTGCTTTCGAAATAGGAAACTCATCTGCTATTGCACTCGCTAATGCAAGTAGGAAAGTAGTTTTCTTTTGTTTGTTTTTTTCATTTATTTTTCTTTTTATCTTGCTTTCTTTTACTTTCATTCTCCCTCTTTTTGTAAATATACCTGCCTTTCTTTTTTGCTCTCTTACTACCCACATCCTCTCTCTCTCTCTCTCTTTCTCTTTCTCTCTCTCTCTCTCTCTCTTTCTCTCTCTCTCTCTCTGTCTCGTTTTACCTTGCTCTCCATCTGTTAATTACAATTATAACAAATACAAACAAACCATATAAACTAACCAAGCAGTCAACCTAACAGCTGTTCGATCATCAGCTGTTCCAAAGGGCCCGGTCTCCAGTCGACACATGCGTTACGTCACTATCTTCTGATAAGCTGATAGTAGGGGTAGGGGGTGGGGGGTGGGGGGAAGTTTGGGAGGAGGTGGAGGGGAGGGGCTGGGGGAGGGAGGAGGCGGAGGGGAGGGGCTGGGGGAGGGAGGAGGCGGAGGGGAGAGGCTGGGGGAGGAAGGAGTTGGAGGGGAGGGGCTAGAATAGGGAGGTGGAGGGGAGGGAGGAGGTGGTGGGAGGAGGCGGAAGGGAGGGGCTAGAGGAGGGAGGTGGAGGGGAGGGATTGGGGGAGGGAGGAAGTGGAGGGGAGGGGGTGAAGAGCCAGAGGGTAGAGGGAGAGAGGGTTAGTTGGGAAGGGGAGGGAGGAAGAGCAGGAGGGAGCGAATGACCGCTGATGCTGTTGCCATGGTTACGGATAAGCCCCAGGATTATCTTCCACCAATAGTCACCATGCGTTACATAAGGAAAACATGAAATTAATTTGATTTCTTTCATCTCCTCTAATTGCTTTAATAATCTTGCTCTCACTATATTTGCTGTAGATGTTGGTATTGTCTGCGTCGCCGTTTTTGTTAATATCAATTAAGTTCTATACCCTCACTAGATCAATTATCATATACACTCGCCATGGGTAAATAGATCGCCCTAATCACCTCACATCAAGACAAGGTATCCCCGTAAATAACTGTTTATCGTAACTCAGGATATGTCAGTCCGAAGTCAGAGCGATCACGATGTAAACAATTGAACGAACGCGCGCGGCGATACACGGGTTCGAAGAAGGATTCGAAACGCCTATTAGCACGAACCTGCGATGGGCATTTGTTTCTCTTATGATCCTTTGTTATCTAATATAAATAAGAAATTAAGGAACTGGAGTATAATGCTCCTTTAGTACTTTCACTCCTGTTATTATTCTTTTAAAAGTCGAAATAAAGATTTCGATACTTTATCAACAGCCACGGAGGCTTGACGTCACATGACCCTGGCGGGCATTGCAGACGAACCCTTGGCAATGATGTTGCAACGCCCACAGAACGCTGAACGGAGAGAGTGGACGCCCACAGGACACTGAACGGAGAGGCTGGACACCGTCGCTGATTTCTGAAAAGCTAGGCATTCTTTTTTTTATTTTGATTAATGCGATTCCTTTTAGGGATCACAGTCTAAGAGTTCAGGTGTCCATCTCCGACCTTGATTGATTGCATACAAAATATTACATACACACACACACACACACACACACACACACACACACACACATATATATATATATATATATATATATATATATATATATATATATATATAATTAGAAATACATATAGTGATATATGGCAGATAAACCCACTATACACAAAACAGATTTATTGAAAATGAGACAACAGTTTCAAGATCCATCTGGATCCCATCTTCAGGTCTGAAGATGGGATCCAGATGGATCTTGAAACTGTTGTCTCATTTTCAATAAATCTGTTTTGTGTATAGTGGGTCTATCTGCCATTTATCAACACGGAAGAGTGTTTTGCAAGTCATAGTGATATATGAATAGATAAAAACATTTTCTGGCATACGATGACCACCGACATCTATCAATTCAATTTTCTACCATTATCTATCTATCTATATATCTATCATTAGTTCACTATCTTATGATTGCAGTGTCAACCTCTTCGAGAACATATTCCGAAGAATTTTACGTAAATTTCTAACAAATAAAGATTTATATTGGTCTATGATTTTCTAGTTCATTTTACGAAAAGCATCTTGTTTCTGAAGAATAAATCATATTTATGGACAGAATCCAAAGAAGGACTCATCCACCTTTTCATAATTTTGTTTATGGAGAATTATCATCATTGTTATTAAAAAAAAAAAAAAATCTAACCATTTTCTTTCGAAAGTGAATTATCATAATTTTGTTTATGAAGAATTATCATCATTATTATTTCAAAAAAAATCTATAACCTTTCCTTTCAAAAGTGAATTATCATAATTTTGTTTATGAAGAATTATCATCATTATTATTTTTAAAAAGTTCTCTAACCTTTTTCTTTCAAAAGTGAATTATCATAATTTTGTTTATGAAGAATTATCATCATTATTATTATTATTTTTTAAAGTTCTAACCTTTTTCTTTCAAAAGTGAATTATCATAATTTTGTTTATGAAGAATTATCATCATTATTATTTTTAAAAAATTCTCCAACCTCTCCTTTCAAAAATCAGATTTCATTCTCAAGGAAAGAATGATTATCAATCAATAGAGTCAAGAGAAATAATCCTGGGAGAGTTCATTCATTCGTGTCTCCAAGAAAAGGAAGATGAAAAGCCTGACACACTTTAGTCACCCGGACTGCAAGGTCTGTCCCGAGCACACTCAAAAGAGAAGGAAAATGAGCATTGGCAACCCCCTTGTGCTTCGTAACAGCTGGCTGGGGACGTTTAGGAGCACACGGCTGAAGTGGCACTCGCTGAAGTGGCACTCGATTGTCTTGCCAGGCTTTTTTTTTTTCTTTTTTTCTTTTTGTTCGATACAATTCTTGGGTTGGACTACGACCATCGTGAGAAAATATTCTATTTTCGTTATCTTTCGGTTGCATTTCAAATAGTTTCATTCCCAAGGTCACAGTCGGGGGAGGAAATTCATGTGTTCTGATGGCTGCATTCAAACGAACTTCTTCACATGGCGTGGGAAGAGTGCGTTTAGCTTCTTGCTTTGGCTGTATTTTATTCCTTTTTTATGATCCACGTCATTATGCTTGCTGATTTGTTAAGTCTATCAGTGAACTCTGGTCCGCACTCTTGAACCGTATTACATCAGTCTTCGAGTAGAACGGCGTCGTTTCAAAGCTTTCGTATTTTCGGATTCGTTTTTGACACTGCAGTCTTTTGAGGAGAATTTGATTTATCCATATTTGTTTTGCAATATGCTTTCAATATTGGCGATTGAGCTATCTGGCTTCCTGTTAACTGGGTTAGCGTGCCCTCATGCAATAACTTACTTATAACTGATAGAATTATTAATTCATACTTATCCGTTTAGCATCTGAGGCTCAAATTACAATCAAAAGCAGTTTTACACATTATGAAGTCGTTAGTATTAGATATTCAATAAGGGGTAGGCATGCGATGTTAATGATATCTAAAATATGTATACTGTGTTTACATATACTCGGTGTTAAAAAAAAAAAAAAAAAAACGTTTTAGACACTTATAGTTTAAAGTTCCAACTGGTATTACCTTATCGAAGCTATCCTCCTTGTCATTAATAAATTATACTTTTTATTATCATTATTAATCTTAGCATTATTCACTCCTTTGTAACTGGTTTCTATGAGTCTTTGATAATCCTTTTCTTCATCCTCGCAGGTAATTCGTCCCTCCCTGGCTGAGTGGTTTATCTATAAGTGGTTCTGTCGAGAAAGAGCACTTTTGTGACAGCTTCCCTTGACTTGACAGCCTTAGTGGTTCTTGTAGATGAAGTGGCTATATTAAACTGAAATATTTCCACAAGAATGAATGTTTTTCCAAAAGTTGCTCTTGTACATTCCGTTGGATTCTAAGGAGCAATTTTCTCCTCTCAGAATTAAGTGGTTCTCCAGAAATAAGCGGCGGTCTCGAACTCAACCGGTTCACTAAGAACAAGCAGTTCTATCAAAGGCAAGTGCTTCTACAGCAACAAGCGGTTCCCTCAAATGAGTCTATGAGAACAAACCATTTCCTCAAAGTCAAGTGGTTCTCCAAAAGAATAAGTGTTTTCCACAAACCCAAGCGGTTCTCCCAGAATCGGTTCTACAAGCAAGATGGCTAACAAATTTGACGAGTTGCTCATTCGTCTCGGAACCGGGAAGTGGAACTACTTGTACTTCATCTCCGTTTCCGTTTGTAAGTGAACTATGAAGTGTTTTTTATCTGTTGGATTTATGCCTCATGCATGGGGCATCTATTTGTTTTTGTTTTTCTTTCAACTGGAGATTTTGATTGTAACAGACTGTAGAGTAATAGGATAAAATGATTTAAAATCTTAAAGTAAGTTTATGATAGTCTCACGTCGTACATGACAATACACATACAGAAAAGCACACGTACACAGAGATAAACACACACACATACAACACACATACGCACATACCCTCTCCCCCCACACAAACACACACACACACTCACATACCCCCTCCCCCCACAAATACATACACCCACCCACTCACAGTCACACTCCTTTTCCTCCCTAACACAGAGGCACCCCAGATCTCTTCCGCCCTCATCCTCCAATTAACGAAACTAACCCGCCACTTCCTCCTCTCCCACAGGGTTCTTTCTCATCCCCCCACAGGCCTTGAGTGGGACCTACCTCGCCCCCACAATTCCCTACACATGTCTGCCACCACGGGGCGTCAATGCTACCATCTCAAAGTGAGTACAGGTGCATAGAGAAAGCATATATGAGTACAGGTGCACTGAGAAAGTACTTATGCACAAGTGAGTACAGGTACACAGAGAGAGTACATATACACAGGTGAGTACAGGTACACATAGTACAGATGCACGGGTGAGTACAGGTACACAGAGAGAGTACATATACACAGGTGAGTACAGGTACACATAGTACAGATGCACGGGTGAGTACAGGTGCACAGAGTACATATGCATGAGTGTCCACAGATGCATGGGTTAGTACAGGTGCACAAAGTACATGTGCACGATTGAGCACAGATATACATAATACATATACACAGGTGAGTACAGGTGCACAGAGAGAGTACAGGTACAGAGTATATATCCACGGGTGAGTACAGATGCATAATGTGAATACAAGGGGCACAGAGAGGGTACAGGTGCACGGGTGAGTACAGGTGCTCAGATAGAGTACAGATCCATAATGCGAGTATAGGTGTAGAGAGAGAATACATATGCATGAGTGAGTACAGGTGCACAGAGTGAGTACCAATACACGGGGCAAGTACAGGTGAACTTTTACATTTAAACGAAGATCATAAAGAGAGATGGCGCAGCTACAGCACTCTGGTCTCGGACTTATCTTCGACATGCATACGCGCAGCAGAGGGAAAAGGATGGGAAGAGAGAAGGGTAGAGAGAAGGAGGGGGGAAGAAGGAGAAGGATAACGAGACGGAGAGGGAAATTGGTAAGAGGAAGGTGTGGGAGAGAGATAGAGAGGTGGAGGAGAGGGAGAGGGAGAGGGAAATTGACAAGAAGGAGAGGGTGAGAGATAAAGAGAAGGAAGAGAAGGAGAGGGAGACGGAAGGGGAGAAATAGAGGGAAGAAGAAAGGGAAGGGATAGGGTGAAAGAGGAGATGGAGAAAAAGAGAGAAAAAGAGAGGAGGGATAGAGGGGAGATGGAGAAAAAATAAAGAAAAAGAAGAGAGGGGTAGAGAGTAGATGGAGAAAAGGAAAGGAAAAAAGGAGAGGGGTAGGGGGAAGGAGATGGAGAAAAAGAAAGAAAAGGAGGAGAGGGATATGGAGAAGGAGAAGATGGAATAGAGGAAAAGGGAGAGAAGGAGAAGGAGAGGGGAAGATATAGTAAGAAGATGGAAAAGGTGAGAGAGAGGAAGGGGGAGAGCAGTGTTACCACTCCTTGTCTTCAGAAAGAAGCATATAGGCAAAACAGCATGCTTTACCCTATATGTTTCCATGACAAACAAACAAACAAAAAAACATTCACATAAAGAAAACCCAAATTACGAATCACACAACAGCATACATGCCGCCCTCCCCACTAAGCAGATAAAGGATAGACGTACTCCTGAGAGAATCAAAACCAGCAATGAATCAGCCAGAAACTCGAGTGCAATCCTGAGCAAGGCTTTCAACGGCAGTGGCACACAAGGCAATACACTAGGGATTTTGTCTATCTCTTTAGGCAGTGAAAACAGGTACCTTTTTGAGGGGGGGGGGCGTTATCTTGATATTTCAGCAGAGTTATCTTGTATTTCATCTGTGGCAATACTGAGAGAGAAGTAGATCGTGGGAAGGAGAGAGAGAGAGAGAGAGAGAGAGAGAGAGAGAGAGAGAGAGAGAGAGAGAGAGAGAGAGAGAGAGAGAGAGAAAGAGGGCGGAAACGAGAGAAGAGATGAGAATACGCGAGGAAAGGAGAGGGGAAGAGAGGTAGAAATATATAGAGATCGATTGACAAAGAGAAAGAGAGAGAGAGAGAGGCAGAGTTCTCTCAACTGAGTGATAAAGGGGAAGAGACAAATTAGTTAATCTTACGCATCTTACGCATTGCTTTTCTATTCTTTCTTCCTTAAGCGAGACAACAGTCTTACCAATACATTTATAACATGTGTATCTCGTCACAGACCGAGGGGTTCAATCACTTGAATCGTACTTGATTGTACTTGTACTTCGATTGTACTTATTCCGTGTAACTCTGAAAGTTTATTTTCTAGGACTTCCGTTAATTGCATTATCATTTGTTTACTCAATCATTCATTTTTGTATTTGAGTGTTTTGGTTCCTGATTGGTTCTCTTTCCAACCAATCACGAACGCTTGTGATGCAACACTGCACCTGATTGGTTCTTTTTGTATTTTAACCAATGGCCGTCGTTCAGGCCAAATGGCTGACTCCGATTGGCTGCCTCAGACTTTCGTCTTGGTTCAAAGTTACTGTACTTGAGGTCGGTAACACACACGATTGGAAAGATGTTGATAGCAATAACGATAACAAAAAATATGGAAAGTGCTATCAATTACTTGATTAAGATGAAAACAACAGTGGCATATTAGTGACGTTGATGAGTAATCGCACAAACGAAAACAACAAAAATGATCATATGCATATCGATGACGTCACAAAACAAATAAAAAGGAACTCAGCGTCCCACCTTGCGGAACTAATCTGACTGATTTTTATGATATATATTTTTTTTTTAGCGATCTATTGGTCTATCCACCTGTTTATCAATCAACGGGTCTATTTATCTCATTTATTTCACCCTCCTCTCTCTCTATTCCTATAATCGTTCATTTATCCATCAAATTATTTATATATCTATTCATCCCCTTATCACAATATCCATTTATCAATCTAATCATTTATTTACCCACCTCTTTATCCATCCGTCTAATCATTCATCATTCATTCATCCACTTATACTTATATATTTATCAACCTATTTATCATCCCCCCTCCTCCCTCCTATCCCTCTTCTCCCATCCTTCCGTCCTCCCACTCCCTCTCACCTCTCCCTCCACCCCCACCCCCCCCAACACAGAGATTCCTGTACGTATTTCGTCAACACTTCTTCGGGGTCAGATGAGGTCATGGCGTGCACAGACTGGGACTTCGATACGTCAGTCTTCTCGTCTACGCTGACGTCAGAGGTAAGAGGGTACAGGGGGAGGGGTTCAGGGGGTGGGGGTAGGGGGGTAGGGGAGAGGGTGGTGGGTGAGGGGGATGAGGAGGGACACACAGAGATGGTAGTTGGATGGGTGAGTGGGTCAGTGAGTGGGTCGGTGAGTGGGTGAGTGAATTAGTGGATGGATGGATGGATGATTGTATGAATGGATAGATGGATAATCATATAGATGGATGGATAGACAGATATACAGATGAGTAGATAGATAGGTGTGTGGATGGATGGATGAATATATAGGAGAAAGGGAGGGAGATAAAGTGACAGAATGGTACAGAGAAAAAATATATATGTATATATGTAAATATATATATATATATATATATATATATGATACATATACATATATTTATGTATATATACACTTTGATTTTGGAAAATGTATTCATACTATATACATTGTATACACATGAATAGGCATAGAAAGTATGCCTAAATGGAGAGAAAGAGAGAAAGATTCAGACAAAGGAAGAAATACAGAAAGAAATAGAAAAAAAACAAATGATATAAAACACCCAACTAGTCAACTGACAACTCCCCCCGACCCCCCCCAAAACCAACTAAGACCAACCCTAATACAACGATAATAACAACTATTACAACAAAGACAAGACCTCCTAGCAACACAACCACAACTGCTAATGACAATAACAACACAAGCAGGAATAACATAGTTACCCCTTTTGTCCTTCAGTTTCAGCTTGTGTGTGACCGCGATTACTTACGGGCAACTTACCAAAGTATTTCGATGTTTGGTAACTTTTTTAGTCCTATTATTGGAGGTTTTCTGGCAGACAGGTAATTAGTTTTTTGTTTTTATCTGTGATGGAATTATTGATCTTTTGATAGATTTTTTTTTTTTTTTTTTTTTTTTTTTGCGTTGTGTGTGATTTATTTATGTATCTAATATCCTTGGCATCTGATGCTGAAGTGTTTTTTTTTTCTCATTCTTCCCCGTTTTCTATGATTTTTTCCTTCTGGTTTTCAATCTTATTTTGCTCTTTCTTTCTCTGGTTTTCTCTCTGTCTCTTTCTCTCTCTCTATCTGTCTCTCCCTCCCTCCCTCTCTGTCTCTCTCTCCCTCCTCCTTTTACCCCTCCTCTCTTCCTCTTCCTCCACATCCTCTATCCTCCTCCTCCTCCTCCACCTCCTTCTCCCCCCTCTCCTTCCCCCTCCTCCTCCTTCTCCTTCTCCCCCCTCTCCTTCCTCCTCCTCCTCCTTCTCCCCCCTCTCCTTCCTCCTCCTCCTCCACCTCCTTCTCCCCCCTCTCCTTCCTCCTCCTCCTCCCAGACTCGGCCGGCGCCTGGTGGTCCTCGTGACGCTGTCCCTGTTCACCGTCGTCTCGTCGTGCATCTCCTTCCTGTCCGACTTCACGGCCATCCTGGCCTTCCGCTTCGTCCTCGGCTGCGTCAACCTCCCCACATTCTATATCCTGGGTCGGTGTTTTTTTTTTTTTTTTTTTTTTTTTTTTTTTTGATATGGAGGGGGAGGGGTATTCTTGGGGTGTTAAGTACTTTTGTTGTTGTTATCATTGTTATTCATGTTGTTAATGTTATCATTATTGTTATCATTATCATTATCATAATTGTTATTGTTACCATTATAACAAAAATGGTAACCTTGATATCAATAGTAATGGTGATAAAAAACCACAACGACAAAGTCGGGAGTGACATCATCCAAGTTAATGAACACTAATAACAGCGCTACGGATGATAACACAAACAGGAATAACAAAGGTGTCCTCACGCCCACAGCCATGGAGGTGTGCGAGCCGAAGATGCGGTCTTTCGTGGGCGTCCTCACTGCCTTACCGTGGGCGGCCGGGACCATGGCGTGGGGAGGCGTGGCTTATCTCATCCGGGATTGGAGGACCCTCCAGCTGGTCGTATCTCTGCCCAATCTGGTGATCTTCCCTGCGCTGTAGTGAGTCGTGGTTGTGTGGTTTAGCGTTGGTTGCTCGTGTACTGGTTGTTTGTGCGTGTGTGTGTCTTGCCGTGTGCGTTTGTATGTGTGTGTGTGCGTGCGTTTGTTAAATGATATTTGAAGCATCTGATTTGAAATCTGCTTAACAAACTGATTTTCCTTTTCTCTCCTTCCCCCCCCCCCCCCAGCCTGATGGACGAGTCTCCCCGGTGGCTGATCATCCGGGGGAAGCACGAGCAGGCGCTGGCGACGCTGAAGAAGGCGGCCAGGTGGAACGGGGCGACTCTCCCCCCCGAGGACGACCTCCGGCGCACCATGAGGGACATCGAGGCCGAGGTCAGGAAGGGGGACGGAGGAGGAGGGAGGTGGAGGACGGGTGATTAAGTCGAGGAAGAGAGAGAGGGAGGGAGAAAGAGAAAGAGAAAGAGAGAGAGAGAGAGGGAAGGAGAGATGGAAGAAAGGAGAGAGAGAGAGAGAGAGAGAGAGAGAGAGAGAGAGAGAGAGAGAGAGAGAGAGAGAGAGAGAGAGAGAGAGAGAGAGAGAGCGAGGCAGGGAAGAAGAAAAAAAAGGGAACGAAGGAGGAAGGGGTAGAGAGAAATTAAGAAAAAAAAAGGGGGGGGGGGAGATATAAGTGACAGAATGAAACAGAGAGGAAGAGTGAGAGAGAGAAAAAAAAGGAGGGAAATGTAAGTGACTGAATGGAACAAAGAAAAAGAGTGAGAGAAAGAAAGAAAGAAAGGGAGAGAGAGACCGAGCGGAGAAATATGAAAATTAAGGTCGAGGTGAGGAAGGGGAGAGGGAGGGAAGAGGGAGGGAAGAGGGGAGACATAAGGATGGGGGAGAAGAGAGGGAAGACATAGGGAAGGGGGAGGGGAGAGGGGAGACAAAGGGATGGGGGAGGGGAGAGGGGAGACAAAGGGATGAGGGAGGGGAGAGTGAAAGAGGGAAGAGAGGGAGGAAGGTGAAAGAAAATGATTACAATAATAAATGAATGAAGAATAAACAAGCTAATTTCACAGTGAGGAACCCAACTCCATTTCGGGATAAACTTGCGACGTAAATAGGAATTGTTCTAACTTCACGTAAGATGTTAAGGAAACGTTAATGATGTCTGTGAGGTATTTGGGTGTAAATTTATCAGAATAAGAAATTGAAAAACCTAGAGATAAGAACTTTTCTCCATTTATGTTACACACCTTCGATATATACATCGTATTCTGATTGTTTTTGTTGATATGGTTATTAGTATCATTATTGGCATCATTATCTATATGTTACTCATTTTATTATGAATATTATCATTATCATCAATCTCATCATAATCATTATTATTGTCATTACAATTTATCAACATGATTATCATTCTCATTGCTACTATAATTTCAGACTACATCATCTACTGAGAAAGCGGAAGTAAAGTCTAAGAATGGATATCTGAAGAGCTTGGTCAAGTTTGCATTTATTCTGTGCAAGTGAGTATCCCCTCTATTTTTAGATACAGAAAATGGAAACGAGAAACAGAAAACGGAAACATATAGGAGAGGCTATTTTAAATGCAAGAAAAAAAAAGAAAAAAAAAAAAGAAAAAAATGCTTACAAATGCAGCTAAAGAAGAAGGTCGTTATAGAGATACAGAGAGAAATATCAGTTTTACCGAAGACACCGATTTGAATCTTGACCTAAATTAAATCATGTAAATAACGAGAAATGAATGATAGACATTGATGTCCCCATAAAAAAAGTTTTATATGATTAATAGATATAAAATAAATAAAAATAATAGTATATATGGAGTACAGTTTTTCAGTAAGCGAATATAGAAGTTAATAATAAAGAGGTTATATATATATATATATATATATATATATATATATATATATATATATATATATATATATTAACAAATAAATACACAAACATATGAGATTAAATATGGCGCCATTTCCTTGGGTTTGCGCTCGAGCCTTACTTGCATTTTTCTTTCTTTCTTTTTCTTCTAAGTTGCTTGACCAATGGTAATGATATGTATCTTAGCCAAGAATTGAAATTCAGATTTTCTCTCTCTCTCTCTCTCTCTCTCTCTCGGAATATTCAAAACAATAACAAACTGCCACTGTAATCTCTTCGTATTTATTTGATTTTAACTGGATATTCATTGTCTCAAACCTACAATTGTTGCAGAGATCAACATAACGGTTCAGTGATCCCTTATGCAGTGATTAGCTCTACTTTCAGATTGGACTTAGCCAGGAAATTAAAAGAAATTAAGTTCGACCAACGAAAATCCCTCTGGGCCAGTGGACTCATTCTTACACATGCACAGAGCGGTTGTGACGTCATGAATACGTCATAGGACAGTGGTGACGTTTTTACCCTTTCTTCGTGTGTAAGTGTCCGATATGGAGCCCTCAGGCCCTGTCTCCCTTAAAGACCTTGAGGATGATCCAGTGCTGAGTGATGAAGATGATATGGCTGATGCCCTGGTCACAGGAGATGAGATGTCAGCATCATCTGCCAAGAGGCCTATCTCCTACTTACTCAGTAATAGTGAAACCTCAACTCCAGCTGCCAAGTCCTCCAGACGAAAGAAATCTGACCCTGAAAACAGCTCTTACCGCATCAACAATTAGTTACTAGATGCCATTACACCCCCAGCATTTGCCCCAAGGACTGGCTATGTCAAGCTCTTGTTCAAGGACAATCCCTCAGTGAAAATAAAGCTTCGATGGCTGTCTGAAATTACACGAGGATTTCATCCTGACTGAGACGAGGCTGAGGTTAAGATGGCTTCAATTACATCTCGCCTTGTCTACATCTCCCGCCGTCGTTCGGACATCATTGACAGTGTGACAAGAGGAGAGTTGCTTTCTCCTTTCCTCGAGATTCAAGACTCACCAGAACGAACACGCAAGTTTCCTTCATATCTCCTTACACGCTATCATATTTGCGCTGATCCAGCTTTGGCCAAGGAGCTTCCAGGCATCCACAAGACCCATCGATTTCTTCAAAATGGCACACCCATCAACCAGCTTGTAATCACCTGGAGCCTCCCTCAGCCGCCACCATCGAGTACTGCCTTCAGCTTCCTTCCCTATCTGCCTCTCTGCGAGTTTCGTCCAATGAAGGACTAGCAACCGTTGTGCTATTATCGATGGAATTTTGGCCACATATCCCGCTATTGCTCTGCGTCAGAGCGGTGTGCATACTGCTTTGAGCCACATGACACACGAATGTGTCCACACCGGGCTCCCTCAACACCCAGCCTTTCCTCTGAATCAGCCTCGATTCGTTCAGAGCCCTCAACAGAGCCAGACACCTAACACTGGAAATGCCCCCACTGTCATCAACTTGGGTTTAATGTCTGGCATACTGGCTGCCCACATTGTAAGGCTGTTGTTGCACCCACTACCACAAGCACAGCTACTCATGTTATAAAATCACCACCACTACTAACAACTCAAAATACTACATGCCGTACCTCACTGGTCAATTCAGAATCTACACAAGTAATTTCTCTTTGTAATGCTTTCACCAACCTCCAGACTCGCGTTGCCTCACTCAAAACTGGTTTTGAGTAGCATTTGCTACTACTCTAGATGTAATGTTTGAATCCCAAACAGTTATCGTCAATTCCATCGCTGAACTTCGCTGAACTTGCAGAGAACCTTAACAGCACTGCCTCTCACTTGAGAACCTGACAGCCCTACCTGAGAAGGACCTCTAACAAGGCACGAAGCCCAGAGTCCCCGTGTCACCACTTCCACTTAATTTGGCCGTCCTTCCTAGAAATGCTTGATAGTGAAGCTACATGTCATCTCCTGGATTGCCTGTGGAATTACAATCCAGTCAAGTACACTGAGCCCAAGGGGTATGTTTTTAATCCCCATCCTGACATCCTTTTCATCCAGGAAGCCTTTGTTGGAATTGCTCTGCCCACACAAGAAGCTTCCTCTCTCATTGGCTAATTAGCGTATGTCCATCAGGTAAGACATGGCCTCATCACTTATATTCACTCCTAAATCAAACATCAACTCATCCTAAACTCTGTGGATAATAACACTACCTTCCAACTCATTTGAGGTTACTGTTGGTTACAGCCACATACAACTGTGTATTGTGTACCCTGCCCAAGGCGGAATAGATCCAGCCCCCACCATCTGTGGCATGATTTACATGGGGGACTTTAATGCTCGTCACCCTGCTTTAGGAGATCTTTTTGGTACCGTAAATCGAAATGGAACTCTACTTCTGGACCATTCACCGAACTCACTGGAATATTGTTGGTGCCACATACGCTCAAGGAAGAAATTTAGATCACATCCTTACATGTGGAATTGTACCTTCCCAAGTTAAATGTATATCAGTTCTGACACTGCTGCACCTTCTCCAGTGCATAGCCGGACTCACATTGCAATCCCGCCAAAGTACTCCTCACTTGATGGTGCCACACATAATATTTACACTCAATATGTCAGCAAGCCATACATCAGAAATTGTGTCAGTGCCCACAGTTGAATGCTGGATAATCGTATCACTCAAGCAGAGGGAAAGGCAATGGAAAAAAGCCTAGCATTTAGGAGACGACCAACTCCTGAGATGCTGCACCAGTATCAGTTATCAAGAAATGACCTGATTGCTCTACAATGCTCTGTGCAAACAGATTTATGGCACAAACTGACAAACAACATTAATCATCAAACAAGTGTTGGCTCGATATGGCGCATTATAAACAATGTTGTGAAGAAGAAACCCCCGAGTGCATTCCACCACAGCCCAGCTCAGTATGCACGGGATCTGGTTAATGAATGATCAACACAGTCTCAAACCACCAACCTCCCGAGACACACACAAGACGCTCTTTCCACTCGTGCAAACTACCATGTGCTCCGATTTACTGCTGCCTTACTGAGTAGGGATGAAAATGATGTTGCCATAACTGAAAATGAACTGCGACATGCCTTCTCAAGAGGCAAGGCATCAGCTCCATGTGATGATGGCATCACCTATCCAGTCTTCCACATACTTTTAGATATACCTGGCAACCCCCTCTTTCAGCTCTTTAACCTCTGCTTTCGCCTGGGATATGTGCCACAAGCATGGACCCGCAGTACAATCGTCCCCATCCCTAAACCTGGCACCGATAAACTTCGATCTGTATCCCTTACCTCCTGCTTCTGCAAGGTGTTGGAGCGTATTCTCCTTTCACGCCTTATGTACCGGCTACAAGATAAGCTATTAACCAGATTATATGGTTTCCTGCCTCAGCAAGGAATGCATCATTGCCTCATGGAGCTCAACACATGTTTCTCCCCAACCAGTGTTACTGCCTTCATTGATTTTAAGAGTGCATTTGACATTGCCAATAGAGATTATCTTAGACCAGCTTGTTGAGTTTGTCATGAAAGGAAACCTTATAAAATGGATACATGATTATCTACGAAACAGAGCCTCTCATGTTTTGTGTAAGGGAGTGCTGAGTGCCACCAAAGACTTAGATCTCGGTACCCCACAAGGTGGAGTGCTTAGTCCTTTTTTATTTAACATCCCCAGCTTTCTTCCTAATGACAATGATACATCCATCACTTTTTATGGAGATGATATCTGCATTCACTCAAGTTCCCCCAACAACTTGCAGTACTTCCTTCACTTATTCTATTCGTCAGCTTCCACATGTGGCCTCGTCATCTCCCCAGCCAAGAGCAGAATTTATTCCTCCAGACCAGCAAGGTTCCTACCAGAGATCACAATGGGGAACAGTGTCATATCTCTGTGCACACAGTATCTATACTTGGGAGCTCCAGTGAGGATTACTCCTTCAATTCCGACGAGACAACGAGTGCATCCCATTGTTCAGGATCTACTAACCCAGCTGCTGCGACGTCTGAGCCCTCTTAAGTGGGTAGTTAACTGGCTCTACTACTGGAATATCTGTCCCTGTTTGCCAGAACCGTGTACAGTACCTTTATACGCTCAGTGGTTGATTATCTCTCCCCTGCGTTAAGTCAGTTCTCCAGAACGGTTTTACAGCCTCTCGAAAAAATCCAAAACCAAGCAATAAGACTCATCCTGGGCTGCATTGTCAATATGCAATGTGAACTTCCACCACTTGTCGACAGAATATACACCAATGTTACCGTTTTTATCATCAAACGTCTGCATTACCCTCACCTATCTCCTCACTATTGTCACATCATTCAATTCTATGCCAGCAGTCTCCTATACTTCTACATCCAAAGTGGACCTACCTCAGTTCCAAATACAGGTGGTCTTGGAAACTATTGCTGAAATATCATACTCTCTCGGTGTATATCAACACTGACGGTTCCTTGCAGGCAAATGATAGTGTTGGCGTTGCTGTTTTCTCTTCCATCATGGAACCACCGAAAGCAGGTTGGGTAGGTCGTCGATTTTCCAACTTGTACAGCTCCACATATTGTCAGCTGCATGGGCTCCTGGATGCTGTAACCTTGTTAATACATACCAGAGCCAATGGATTGATTTTAGGTGACTCGCAGCTGGCTCTCCATCCCACACAAATACTCCACCAGCTAGCCACAGCCTGCATGAAATTACAGGTGGTTCATTTCCTGTGGATTCCTTCCCATATCGGACCATCTTGCACGGACGGCCTGTAATGTGGAACCTCCAACTGCTGACACTACCACTGCCTTCCTCCCACACTACCGAAAGATGCCTGCACCTCTACACGACGCCGTAGCAATGCTGAGAGGGCTCACAGTGTGTCCATTCAGCATCATGAGCACTTTTGTAACAATCTACCCAAATACCGTTTCAATGGACTTATGGCTCGCCAACAAAACGTAGTCGGTGCCCGTCTCAGGCTCGGGTACCGATCAGTATAGCAAGTAGACGGTACAGATGTACCACAGTTCTCCTGCAAGCTTTGCGATGCCCCTAATACGAACAATCTGCAGCACTATTGACTTAGGTGTTCCACGGTTGCACCTTTGGTCCCAGAGAGATAGACATTTATTGATGTTTGTCAATATTTGCTCACAGGTGACCACCTTGCTTTAATTCTTGTGCAGCACACTCACTTTGGTGGTTGCTAATTTGTAACTGTATTATATAAGTCTCAATGTATGTGCCTCATATGCAGTCCTATGTAAACCAATCTTGTGTGTGTGTATGTGTGTGTGTGTGTATGCTTCCACTTGTTGAACTTAATTAATGCATGATTGACCTTCGTGCCATAAATTCCATGTACAGCCCAAATTTATGTAATACCTGTCTGTCGCTCTTGGAGCGTAATGAATTAATAAAAACAAAAACAATCTCTTTCCTCTCCTTCTCTACCCCTTCTGTCTCCCTTTTGTGAAGATTGAAAACATAATATTCTATCCTTATATATATATATATATATATATATATATATATATATATATATATATATATATATCAATCCATGTGTACCATCTATCTATCAACCCAGTTTTGTCTATCACTCCACTCCTTTTTGTTTTTAATTGGGAAAAGAAGCATTCCTTCATTCTCCTTCAATCCCCTCAATCTCCCTTATTAATCCCCCTCGATCCCCACTCAACCTCCTTCAATCCCCCCTAACCCGTCTCCTTCCCTCCTTCCAGGACCCGCAAAGTCACCCTCATCACCGTCATTATGTTCGTCGATAACCTGATCGGGGCTCTGGTCTACTACGGTATCTCTCTCAGCGGCACGTCCTTCAGCGCCAATCCCTTCGTCTACATGGCCCTCTCAGGACTCGTCGAGGTCCCTAGCTACTCCGTCACGGCCCCGATCATCGCGAAGCTCGGCCGGAAAGGACCTACCTGCATCGGCTTCCTCGTGTGCGGGGTTGCCATTCTAGCCTTGGCTTTCATTCCCTTGGGTGAGAGGGGGTGGGGGTGGGGGGTTCTGGGTGGAGGGGTGGGGTTGGGCTGGGTAGGGGGTGAATGGGTGAGGGGTGGGGGATGGGTAGGGGTGAATGGGTGAGGGGTGGGGGATGGGTATCTGGGTGTTTAGGTGAGTGGGTGTGTAAACTACCGCTGCCACCAATGTAAAGCACCGCTACCAGCAATGTATACCAGCGCTGCCACCAATGTAAGCTCGGCGTTCATACTGACTTAGACCTCGAGATCAAGGCTTGAGTTGGTGATGGAGACACACTGATGTACTTGCACTTTATTGGTCCAGGAGTTCGTCCCTTCAAATAATAGAATTAAGGTCAACGTCCTCGGGGGAGACGAGGTCAAGGCGCTCCCCCTAGCTGTGCTTCTGCCATCGTCTGCCACCGGAAGAGTGCTGTCTCTGTCTGCCTGCCCTGGATTCTTTCTGGGTCCTTCTTAAGTACGAATCTCGAGTTACTTTCTATGCATCAGGGCTTCCGCTAGCAAACGCAACTGTCAGGGCGGCTGCAGTTTAGAGGCAGAAGCGGACTCAGGAAACAGGACATGTCAGGTCAAAACAGACTGCCAGAAATATAGCACTGAGTTAAGTAGAAAGCATAATCAGTGTCTTAGCTCACATGATATGCAAAATCAGTGCCTTACAGGGTGGGTGGGTGCAGGGACGGGTAGGTGGTTGAGTGGGTATGTGTCTGGGTGAGTGAGTGGGTGGGTAAGTGAGTGGATGGATGGATGGATGGTTGGTGGGTATCTGGTTGAGTGGGTGAGTGAGTGAGTGGATGGGTGGTTGGGTGGGTATGTGTCTGAGTGAGTGAATGGGTGGGTAAGTGAGTGGATGGGTGAGTGAATGTATTGGTGGATGGATGGTTGGTGGGTGTCTGGAGTGAGTGAGTGAGCGGGTGGGTGGGTGAGTTGGTGACTGAGTGGGTGGTGTTTGGGTGAGTGAGTAGGTGGGCGGTTGAGTGAGTGAATGGATAGGTGGGTAAGTGAGTGTGGGTGGTTGGGTGTCCATGTGTCTGGGTGAGTGAGTGGGTGGGTGGATAGATGGATGGGTGAATGAGTAGGTGGGTGGATGGATGGATGGGTGAATGAGTGGTTGGGTGGATGGGAGGATGAGTGAATGAGTGTGTGGGTGGTTGGGTGAGTGGATGGGTGAATGAGTGGGTAGGTGGTTGGGTGGGTGGGTGGATGGGTGAATGAGTGGGTGGGTGGATGAGTAGGTGGGTGGGTGGATGGGTGAATGAGTGGTCATTTGGTTGGGTGAGTGGATGGGTGAATGAGTGAGTGGCTGTGTGGGTGGGTGGATGGATGGATGGGTGAATGATTGGGTGGGTGGTTGGGTGGATGGATGGATGTATGGGTGATTGAGTGGGTGGGTGGATGGATGGATCGGTGATTGAATGGGTGGGTGGATGGTTGGGTGGGTGGGTGAGTGGGTGACTGGGTGGGCGGGTGAGTGAGTAAGCGGGTGAGAGGGTGAGTGGGTGCGTGGTTGGGTGGGTGAGTGAGTGGGTGGTTAGGTGAGTGAGTGAGTGGATGGGTGGGTGAGTAATTTTCCTTTTTTCGTGGTGGGGGTGGGGGTGGGGAAGGGGGTAGGCGTTGTTAGGGGGTTGGGGGTTGAGGAAGGTGTTAGTTTGTATAATTTCTTTTGGCCTTTTTACTGATTTTAGAAAAAAAAATTATGATGTTTAGA
>NW_028234412.1:3668030-3673030 GCF_977035675.1 Penaeus japonicus
TTACTTCGCGCCCTCTCCATTCTTTCCTTTACAACGGGGCCTCAATGGTGACGGCCCTTTTTTACCTACTTGGTTTTATTTCCTCTTCTTCTTCTTACTTCTCCATCTCTCTCTTTCTCTCTGCCTCTCTCTCTTCTTCCCACAACGCTGAGACTTTTCTCTCTTCCGATCTTCATCTCTATCTTTTCTTCCTCTTCTCTTCCCCTTCCACTTTCTTTTGGTCTTTTTCCTTCTTTCGGTATGTTTAACATCATGATTATTATTATCGTTGTCATTATTATTATAATTTTCACCGTCTTCCACCCCCCCCCCTCCCTCCCCCGCAGAGGACGGGCTGATCGACTCGCGGGAGTTCGAGACGGTGCTGAGGCTGGTCGGCACCATGAACCGCCATCCCTCCTTCGTGTGAGCCTTCTGCGGCGCCTCCTCCGGCTCCCTTCAACCCCGTCGGCCCAATTAACTCCTTCGAGCTGATGACGTCAGACTGACTCTCCCGTTGAAGAACGAAACACCGCCATGATGAACGGTGAATGAACAGCCCTTGGTCTGCCCTGAATGTTCTTCAGGTGCAGCTTTCGCTCTTATTAATCTAATCATCTTTAATAAACTTGATCGCTTTTAGATCTAATCAGTTTTGACGCCCTCGGTAATGAGTGAAGTTTTGAGGATCAAGTCAATGAATATTTTTCCAGTTTAATAGGCCTATTTCATGTGATGACTGAGGCTTTAGGCCTAGTGTAAAGGATGTGCCTTTGAGAGAAGGATGACCAGGAGTAATAGTAAGGATAGAAACAATAAGAAGGATGACCAGGAGTAATAGTAAGGATAGAAACAATAAGAATGATGATAATGATGTCAATGGTAGTTGCAATGATAATGATAATAACAATAATCATAATGGGAAAGAAGATAATGAGAGTAATAATAATGTTGATAATAACAATAACAAAAATAAAGATAACAATGAGAATAATAATCCAGAAAGGAGAAAACAAATAAAATAAAATAAAAAGACATAATGAATGAACAGATAATGTTTACTTTGACATTTTTTAAAGTCACTCTTCTTGTGAAAACCAATCATTTCGAAACAGTCATATGACGAGTGAGCGACAATAAAAAAAAAAAAAAAAAAAAAAAAAAAAAACAGTACTTTCATCATGACCATATAGTGACACTGCACACATACTGCACTATGCTACACCAGAAACACTACATCGCACTATAAAACTTGAAACGGTGGTGGTCTTGAGGAAAGGAAGGATGGCGGCGCCGGGGGGATGATGCGGAGGTAATGGCGGTGTCCTCCACCTCTACGAGTATAGATATACAGATAGATGAAATGTATCACAAAAAAAAAAGAAAAAGAAAAGAAAAAAAGAGAAAATAATAATAATGAAAAAATACATATATATATATTTATATTTATATATATATATATATATATGTGTGTGTGTGTGTGTGTGTGTGTGTGCGTGTGTGTGTGTGTGTGTGTGTGTGTGTGTGTGTGTGCATGTATATATATATGTATGTACATATATATATATATATATATATATATATATGTGTGTGTGTGTGTGTGTGTGTGTGTGTGTACACACACACACACACACACACACACACACACACACACACGCACACGCGCGCGCGCGCGCAACTCTGTGTCACTTTCCCTGCCTCAGGCCATTCGACCAACGGAAACAGTAATAGTCCGAAAATCACGCTACTAGACGGCCCCCGTCGTAACTTACTCAGAGAAATAACCAAGCTTTAACCACTATGACCTAGCTAAAATCAGTGTCTCCACCCTGCAAGTGGGCACCTGGTCATTGGAGGCTATCTGCACCAGACTTCGCAGGTAGCTGTGACATCCAACCATAAGCTAAAACACTATCAAATTCATTGGCCGGCGCAGCGGCACCAATGGGCACTAATCAGTGGCCCCAGTAAGCATGTAACATGTTTGATACGAGAAACGATTCAGTAAGGAGTAACTGCAGTGTAAGAGTAGGCACTAAGACTGGCCTCATGACAGCATAAAATGGGTGACTGCAGTGACCAGGTGGGCTGAAGAGGTGGCCACAAAAACATGCATGTATCAGGAAAAATACAAGATTACAGTACATACAGTAAATACAAGTTGGCTGTGAGTATAGAGAAACATTATGTGTGAGAAAGTAATTAAAGCAAAGGTGTGATTGCTTAAGCGAAATAAGTAACAACATAACGTGTCAAGCTTGCATAGTCAGTGAAATTAGGAAACGACTCGAGTGAGCATAGGCTAAAAGAACTTGCAAATAACAAAAGAGCACATAGAACTTAAAGAATTCATAAAAGTGTGGTAGGATCAGCTTATTCCAGAACAAAATCTCACTATGACTTCATGAGATATAGGTGGCAGTGCATTTGAGAATACAATACATACATAAAATTAATTTGTATCACGACTGGCGGCGTAGTGCACCGAGGGTGGGAGTCGGACAGTGGCTAGCATCTGGGGCAAACAATTCAACACCATCGCGACTTGTGGGTAACAGGCGAACTAGTTACGGTGGTCAGCCGTAACTGGCGCGATGCCCTGTACCTCAAAGGTGCGGTTGGGTACCGCATAAAAACAACCTGCGTGTTCCTTGCACGGCTTACTGAAGCGACATGCGTCTTGCATGGCTACCTGAATAACATGCGTGCGTTGCGCACGGCTTACTGAAAGATAAACAAGCACTTTGCAACTGCCAAGAGGAGGACATACAAAAGAAGAATCGAAACTAAGTAATAAGTGCAAGCTCGAGAGATGCAGGTTTACAAGATACAGAGAAAATACGAACGTGAGTAGCACTTGTCAACGAGAAAAGTAATGACAGGCGTACTTCAACGAGTGGCGAAAAGACGTGCAGGAAGTTACGTAGCACGACAGGTCGGCTGCTGTGGGCGGCAGTGTTTGTCAGAACAGGTAGAACAGGGCGGGCGGGCGGGTAAAGTTCTTACTGTGGTGTGGGCGGTGGGCGGGAAATTCTACGTATTCTCTCCATTTTCGATATCAATGGTAGCGTTCGGCGTAGCGGCTTCTTCGGAGTTGTGAGTCTGATACCAGCAAAATCGTGGCACCAGTTGTAACCACCGGTGCCACTAGTTGTAACCACCTTGCTGGGAACAGTTGTAACCCACCACTGGGAGCAGTTGTAAAGGACCCGATGCCCAGGTTGTGATCCGGTGGAATAATCAGACAGACGTTCACATACCAGACATTCAAATAATCAGACAAGAGCTGTTTGCTCTTGTCTGTCAATCTGACCTCTCTGTCTCTGCTTTGTGATCTGCACCTTGTTCTTATGACCCGTTTCAGTGGTGACACTGGCAACTCTGTGTCACTTTCCCTGCCTCAGGCCATTCGACCAACGGAAACAGCTGAAGGGACCGGAAGCAGACTATTGCATGCTACACAGCAATGAAAATACAAATACTATCAAATGGTAATGAAGATGAGAAGGAGGGAGATGTCTACAGATTCCTCCTGCTATACCATATAAATTGTAGTTGGGTCAACGAAGAGGTTTTAATAGTGCTTCCGGTTTGGTACACGTGTGGGTGTCAGCTGTGACCAGGTGAAGGTTGTGGCAGGAAGCAGGTGTGGGTCAGTACTTCTGCTAGTTGCTAGGAAACAGTGTGTCTTAAGGAACTATTATTACGAAGACTGTATTACAATCAAATAACAGTAATAGTCCGAAAATCAGTGGCTTACAATATATATATATATATATATATATATATCTATATATATATATATATATATATATATATAGAGAGAGAGAGAGAGAGAGGGGGGGGGGAGGGAGAGAGACAAAAAAATAAATAGGTAAAGAGAGAAACAGAGAAAGAAAGAAAGAGATAATGTAGCTCCAGCTTCACTTTGCATGTCAATAGAAACATTAATATTACATTCCTAATTAAATATAGCAAGTAGAATGTATCTACCAAGTCAGGTGTATGCCAATTTGCTGTCTGGAAAACAGTTCTTACAAAGGCTGCCTAAATGGTCCAAATCATTATAGCTTTATGTTTACGCTTCCCTCAGCCACCTGAGCCTCAGACAGAATTTTTTTTTTTTTTTTTTTTGGTAGGTGCAAAGGGTGGAACTGGCTGTCTAGTTACAGGTAAATCTTCGCGTTGGCGTTGTGCTTTTTTGTATGACCATGAGATTTCAGGTCACTCAACTTTGAGTTCCGAGGACAAATGGCAAACTTGCAAAATGGTATACTTTTACCCCTGCCTTTTTTTATTATTAATAATCCAATTCCTTAACACTATATCACTTAGCCATTCCTTTATCTTCCGAGAGTAGTGTATTTCAGACTTGATCAGTAGTTGAGAAAATTTCACAGCCAAAGTAACGATCAAAGGCACTATTTGTATGTAATCCTCTGTGGGGAAACGGAGACTGATCACTTCTTGTCAGTACTATTGCGGGCAAGAGGTGTCAAACTCCCAGTGGCCGTACAGGAATGGTCCGTGTAGAATTAGAGCTAATCGGTACTAACTAATTTCATGTCAAATATATATGACAGAAATCTCCCAGTTTCCTGATAGCCGCTAAATGACAAATATGATAGCCAGACCATAATTGAAAATCGTTAGATCTAGCGGGAAAATAGCTAGAATGGCAACACTGCTTCTACCATGTTTTCATTGTATGATCCTTGGTAGTGGTGTTGAAACTCCAGTATATCCAAATGGAAACACTTGCCTTGCTCTTCCGATTGTGTACCCATGTTCTTGAATTTATCAAGATGAGTATCAAGGATATGGCCATTGATGGACATCCTACAGCCCATTTTCCCAAAGGTCCTTACCAGGGACTCAACAAACTCTGCGTTGTTTTCCACTTTGGGATTTCCTAGGATGTCCTAAAACATGCTGCTTCCTGCGTCCTAGTAAGTTTCATGAAGAATTCCTTGCATTCAGTGACTTTCCTTGTCTGTGGTCCGACAAAGACATCGGCTTTT
>NW_028234412.1:3683030-3685530 GCF_977035675.1 Penaeus japonicus
TCCCTCGCCCTCTCCCTCTCCCCTTCCCTCTCCCTTCCCTCCCTCTTTCCTCTCTCCCCTCTTACCTTTCCCTCTCCCTCCTTCCCCTCTCTCTCCTCCTCTCCCTCTCCTCCTCTCCGACTCCTTCCCCTCCTCTCCTCCTCCTCCTCCCTCTCCTTCCTCCCTCTCCCTCTCCTCCCCTCCTCTCTCCTTCCCTCTCCCCTCCCTCTCCCTCTCTCCTCCTCCCTCTCTCTCTCCTCTTCCCCTCTCCCCTCCCCTCCCTCTCTCTTCTCCCTTCTCCCCTCCTCTCTCTCCCTCCTCTCCTCCTTCCCCTTCTCCCTCTCTTCCCCTCCTCTCTCCCCCTCCCTCCCCCTCTCTCCCTCCCTCTCTCCCCTCCCTCTTCTCCCCCTCCTCCTCTCCTCCCTCCCTCTCCCTCTCCTCCTTCCCCTCTCCCCTCCCTCTCCCTCTCCCTCTTCTCCTCCTCCCTCTCCCTCTCCTCCTTCCCCTTTCCCTCTTCTCCTCCTCCTCCTTCTCCCTCTCTTCCTCCCCCTCCCTCTCCTTCTTCTCCTCCTCCTCCCTCTCCCTCTCCTCCTTCCCCTCTCCCCTCCCTCTCCCTCTCCCTCTTCTCCTCCTCTCTCTCCCTCTCCTCCTTCCCCTTTCCCTCTTCTCCTCCTCCTCCTTCTCCCTCTCTTCCTCCCCCTCCCTCTCCTTCTCTCTCTCTCCCTCCACCTCCCACTCCCACTCCTCCTCCCTCTCAGCTCTCTTTCTCTTCCTCCCCCTCCCTCTCCGTCTCCCCCTCCTACTCCCTCTCCCCCGCCCCCACTCCTTCCATCTCCCCACTCCTCCTTCTCCCACCCCCCCTCCTCCCACTCCTCCCCCTCCTTACCAGCAAATCCGTGACGAAGGGCGAAATGGTAGACGCGATCCTGGAGGGAATGGCCGACGTCCCTATGGCCAGGAGCCTCACCTCCGTCGGGAACAGCTCGGTCACGTAAAGGTACAGGATCTGGAAGCCGGCGCTGATGCTGAATTTGCCGAGCATCGCTAAGGTGATGACGAGCCAACCCAAGTCTGGTGGGAAAGGTTGAGGGCTGGGTTGTTTAGGAGTTCTCTGCTACTGGTTGTTGTTGTTGTTGTGGGTGGGTGGGGGGGGTGTTGTTGTTCTGGTTGTTTTGTGGAATGTGTGGTGTTTTTGTTTTTTTTCCTGGTTGCTGTTTTTTTTTGGTCTGTTTGTTTGCGTGTGTATGTTTTGTTTGTTTGTTTGTTTGTTTGTTTTTTGCGTGCGTGTGATTGTGTTTGTTGTTGTTGTGTTTGTTTGCGTGTGTATGGTTGTGGGTTTGTTTTTTTTGGGTGTTCTATGGTATATTAGTTACGTTATTGTGTTTGTGTGTGTAATAATGATTAAGCCAATAAATAATCCAACCTTTCTATTACATTTCTCATCTATTAATTGTTACAAAAAAGAAAAACAAAAAAGTCAACATGACCCCGTCACCCTGACCAAAACAGCCAAGCAACAGACAAAGCAACAGCCAGTCAACTCAATCCATTCATGCATCAATCTCCCCCTTCCCCTTTCCTACCCCGTCTCCTTTCCCTTCCCCTTCCCCTTCCCCTTCCCCTTCCCCCTCCCACCCTTCCCCTTACCCCTTACCCTTTCCCTCCTTCCCGTTTCCCTGCCCACCATCCCCTTCTCCACCCCTCCCTCTTGCCCTTCTTATCCCCGTCCTTTCTCCCCTCCCTCTCTCCACCCCCTTTCTCTTCTCTTTTCCCCTCCCCTCCTACTCCTTCCACACACCTTCCCCTTCCTCTTCCCTACTCCATTTACCCCCCCATCCCTTTCCCCTTCCCCACTCCCTTTATCCCCCCCATCCTCTTCCCCTTCCCCACTATCTTAATCCCCCCCATCCCCATCCCCCACATCCCCTTCCCTTTCCCCATCCCCATCCTTCCATCCCCATCCCCATCCCCATCCCCATTCCCATCCCCTCCCCCCATCTTCTTCCCCATCCCCCATCCCCCCTCCTCCCCATCCCCATCCCCCTCCCCTCCCCCTGGTCCTACCCGACGGGACGAAGGCCAGAGCCAGGATGAAGACGCCGGAGAGGAAGTAGAAGGCCGCCGAGGGGGCCCTCCGCCCCCAGTACTCGACGATGGGCACCGTGAGCGTGTAGGCGGGGATCTCCATGAGTCCCCCGAGGGCCATGTAGAGGAAGGGGTTGACGTTGAAGTTGACGGCGTTGAGGGAGATGCCGTAGAAGACCATGGACACCATGAAGAACTTGGTGTACACGAGGAGGCTGATCCTGCGGAGTCTCGGGGTCCTTCGGGAGGGAGGGAGGGAGGGAGGAAGAGCGGACGGGTTACTGGTGTATTTTGTTTATTTTGCGGTTTATTTGTTTATTCTTGTTTGTTTGTTTTTTGTTTATTGTTGTACACTGTTATTATTGTTATTGTTATTTTTATTTTATTTTATCTTTTTTTTTTTTTTTTAGAAACATCTTGTTATTTTTAAACAATC
>NW_028234412.1:3688030-3698030 GCF_977035675.1 Penaeus japonicus
AGATAAATAGAGAGAGAGAGAAAGAGTAAGAGTGAGAGTAAAAGTGAGAGTGAGAGAAAGAGGCTTGACTTCATCACATTTGAAATGTTTATTTATAGTTCAAGGGAAATACATCTAATGGAAAAAAAAACTTGATCCTCCCTCCTAAAACGTATTTACCTTTGTACCTAAAACGTGTCCCTAAAATATCTTGACTCTCTCGCCTTATTTTCATAATATCTCTCACTATTTTCCTCTTTTTAACCTTTTTTTGACAACCCAAAGTACTCGAATCTCTCACCTAAAATGTATGCAGCCTGAAGACCTGCAGGGTGTAAGAAACCCAGGATGAATCGCGCTGCTAATATGGCCGAAAAGTTAGGGAGACAAGATGAGAATATCGCCATTATGGTGAAGAGAATTGTCCCGCAGGTAAGCATTGTCTTCCTCCCGTATCTGAGAGGGGGGACTTATCATTTTCATTATTATTGAGATCATTATCATTAGTATTAGTATTGGTATTAGTATTATCATTTGTATAGCATAATCATTATCATTATTGCTATTATTATCATCTCATTATCATTATTATCAGTATCATTATTATCCTTACTACAAATACTACCAATTTTATATTTATGATGATGATGGTGATTGTTATTGTCATTGTTATTATTGTCATCATTACTGCTACAATCATTGTTACTGTTACTATAATTATTACTGCTATTATTATTATTATTGTTACTATTATGGCCATTATCATTATCACTAGTAGTAGTGATATTATCATTATCATCACTATGATTATCATCACTCTTATTATCATCACCATAACAATTATCACCACTATCATTATCATCTATGATCATCATTATCATAATATATTTTTTCATCATCATCATCATTACTATCATTAGTAATAACATCATCATCATTATCATCATCATCATTACTATCATTAATAACATCACCATCATCAACATCATTATTCTAAAAGGCTCAAGACAGAATACCTTAATCAATCAGATTTTCTCACCTGTCAGATAAAATACCGGCTATTGGCTCTCCCACGAAAGTACCAAGCATATATATACTTTGGTACGTAGCTCTTAGGTACTCCGAGTCGCAAACGAGGTCAAACTGTGAGTGGGATGATACTAGGTCAGTGGGAGAAAGATGTATGGGAGAGGGAAAGAGGGAGGGGAGGAGGGAAGGAGAGAGGGAGGCGAGAAGGGGAGGAGAAAGAGAGGGGAGGAGGGAAGGAGAGCGGAGAGAGAGAGAGAGAGAGAGAGAGAGAGAGAGAGAGAGAGAGAGAGAGAGAGAGAGAGAGAGAGAGAGAGAGAGAGAGAGAGAGAGAGAGAGAGAGAGAGAGAGAGAGAGAGAGAGAGAGAGAGAGAGAGAGAGAGAGAGAGAGAGAGAGAGAGAGAGAGCAGTTCACATGCCCTCAAAACCACAGATAAAGATGCTTTGACCCAAACTGGTCGACCTAAATAAGCGTGCTATCATTCAAACAGTAACTACAAGTACCAGAACGGCTGCACTGTATTACTATCAACATTCGGATAGGTTATTCAGACAGTAAGATAAAGAAAGAAAGAAGGAAAAACAAGTAGAGCATTTTCAATCATATGAAAACCACGACCAGTGATTTCTTGAGTATGTAGAATAATACAGGTAACACAGAAAGTCATTTTGAGCTTTCACCAGTCAGCTGAATATTTTCATGTTCCATTATAGGCTGCTGACTATTACAGTGCAAGGGTTGTTGCTATCCAAAAAAGAGTGTAATCATTCTTTACTTGTATTGCAGCTGTTGAAGACAAATGCAGAAAAAGGCATAAATGAGATGTAACTCGCCCGTTTCGTTTACCTCGTCCTCAGAACTACAGAAGTACAAACTTGTAAAAAACATATAGATGTTAACCAAGAGGTGACCAATCACCTGATGCCCGTGACCTGTCGCTCGTTATCCGCATAATTGTATAATTTGAAGCGTCCCGACACTGCGTTACATGTTCTCCTCCGTCGCGATGTATTCAGCTTCCATCATTTTCATTTTCAATTTGTTCAATCCTTCATGGATCACTTTGGCTCGCTTCCAGTCTGGTAGCTATATCCCGCTTCATCCACGTGTACCACCATGGCGTTGGAAGTTCTGTGGTGACGGACGTCGGCTCGATGGTCGCTGATTCTGGCGCTGAAACCACGTCCTGTCTCACCATAGTCCGCTTTTTTCTCACATCTGCTGCAAAATATTCAGTATGAGACGCTGTCGCCCGGGGCTGCTTGTGGGCGGCTTTCCATCTCGTGTTAGATTACCTACTCTTGTACCAGAAGTATTGGCGATCTTGATGGTGTTTCCGAAATGTTTACAAATCGCCTCGGAGATGTTGCACCAAAGAGGTAACTCTTAGAATTAGTCAGGGGAGGGGGGGGGGGGAAGAGGGTTCGGTTCCTAACCTCGTCATAATGATCTCCGCCTTCTTCCGGAGATTCAGAAATAATCCCCTTGGGTATTTCTGTTTCAATAAGGCTTTCATAATGTATTTCGTTTCATCTTCAAGGAATTCTGGACTACGATTCTTCACAGGCCCGAGGGATACAAGTTCTTACAAGTCTCATTCATACCTTTTTTTCTACTTCTGTTCGAGCTTCTGAAGCCACATTCGCATCCGGCTTTCGGAGTGGGGACTAGTGGACATCGAAGGTGCCGGAGCTGTAGCCAAAACAGGTGCTGGAGCTGGAACTGGAGCTGAAGCAGGTGCCGAGACAGTAGCCGAAACAGATGCTGAAGCTAGTACCGGAGCTGGTCAGTTAGGGGAGCCAAGTATTTAGCCACATCATTCTCCCCTATTTGTGAGAATCGAGGGGTCTGGAGGATCCAATGGGAGAAAAAAGGCCCTAAGGAAGACTCAGCATCATGCCACAGTCCGCAGTCAGTCTGAACCAAAAGGGATGGACAATTTGAAGGCGGCAGCTTGTCAGGTGCTTCGTGTTTTCAACGATTTCCTTGGGGTGTCTTTCCCTTCGGAGGCCATGGCGAGTTCGGCGTTGTGAGGTTCACTTGACTTTATGCGTTTAGGTTGTATTTGTTTGTGTTTGTCGGTGTGGGAGAGAGAGAGGGAGAGAAGAGGAAGACAGAGAGAGAAAAAAAAGAGCGAAAGAGAGAAAGAGAGAGGAGGAAGCCAGAGAGAAGGGAGAGAGGAAGACAGAGAAGGAAAAGAGAAAGAGAGAGAGAAAAAAGAAAAGAAAAAGAAAGAGAGATCATAAAACATGGCTAGGGAGGCGAAGAAAGGAGAAGTAGAGTGGAAAAAACAAATAAAAAAAAACAAAAGATAAATAAAATACCTGCATAGTGATGGTATTCGTAAACGTCGACGTATCGTAAGACCATTTGGTACAAGGGAGAGGAGCTGGTTCTCCCTCAGTGCCGTTATAAACACCCAGGTAGTGACAATTGTCCCTGTTGGTTAAAAAAAAAGGTAAAAAAAAAGAAAGAAAAAAAACACAATATACATGGATTAATTGTTATTCAAAATAACTAACTGCAATCATTTCCATCACAACAAAGACAGCAGTCATAAGGGTCATAATGATACGAACAATAACAACATTCACACTCGTGTATGAGACGTTGAACCGCTCAGACCTTGGTGAAAACCCAGCAGCAACAAATAAAGTCTTGTACCACTAGAGTTACCCTGGGATACGGGCCTCTTGTCACACTTGGCATTGTTGCTTCTGCGTTATTTAACGTAAGAAAAGCAAAGTAAATACTATATTTACAGACTTTTTGCACCTTCAGTGCTTTGATTTTGCAGGTGACACGAGGCTACAGTAGTAGTAGTCGGCCCCCACCCCAGACCCGCAGCACTCTTCTACCCCAGGCAAGCCCTTACGGGCTGTAACCCCTGGGTAGGGAGGCCCAGTAGTCGGGCGGGGGGGGGGGGGTCGAGGGCGTGTAACAAAAAGACTCTAAAATATTCTCTTAGCTATTGGGATTAGGTTGTTACAATAGTTAAGGGACAGGAGAACGGGCTTTGGCCCAGGGTTCGGACCTGGTCCGACACCCGAGTAGGATTGATCCCCCGGCTACCCTTCCTCCTCCTCAAGGAGGAAGGGCGACTCCGAACTCGTCTAAGACCACTTTGACCACTGAAGGAACCCCGACCAATGACCGACCCAGAAGACCAAGCATTGATATCCCTCCCGAGAACGCAAGATGTGTAAACATTCGATGCATGAACGAAAATCAATCCTTGCAGAATGCCAACTCCTTTATCATTAAGAAGGTCCTTGATGTTCCTTGATGCGAGATGGCAGCCTCCTTGTAAAAGTGCAGTTTAAATCTCAGGTTAAGGATTTGCTTAAACTGACGCAGATTCATGACATTACAGTGAAAGTAACTATTCCTGTTGGCCCAAATACCTGTAAGGGAGTAATCTTTCACAGGGATTTGAGGACAATGGAAGAAAGCGAAATTCTTGAGGCAATGAATGACCAAAGCGTAGTAGACGTAAATTGCATGACCAAGAAAAATGGGAATGTGCGAGTAAAAACCGGATTGTGTTTCCTGACCTTTTCAACTCCAAAGATTCCAAGTACTGTCAAAGTCGGATATGAGATCGTTCAAGTACGACCTTATATCCAAAAACCAATGCGTTGTAATAGATGCCAAAAATTTGGACACACCTCATTAAGATGCATTGATAAGGATACTGACAAATTCACTTACGGTAAATGTGCTGGAACTCATGATACCACTGCATGCACTGAAAACACACTCAAGTGTGCTAATTGTGGAGGTCCCCATCAGTCAGGCTCTGCTGAATGCAGTAGCCTGAAGAAGGAGACTGAGACATTGGCATACATGAGAGAGCACGATGTTAGCTACCGTGAGGCCAAGATGAAAGTTGAAAGTTTGGCAAGCAAACCCAATACTTCTTACGCTTCAGCAGTAACTAACAATGTTTCTAGTGCAAGCAGTGTTAGTCAGCAGCTCGCAGCAAAATATCAAGAAATTTCTGAACTTAAGAAAACCGTTAAGGACTTAATGAATCAGATTAAAGAATTGAACAAAACGATAAAGGAAATTGCTGAATCAACCCAGCAAAAAAGTATCATAAGGAGGATGATACCAAATCACAATCTGGATCGCACCCTCTTGTCCAGGCGACCCCTACTAGGACTTGGCCTGGTTTTTGGTCTACTCGAAGGGCAGATCATCTTCCGCCGGGCGTCTCCCTAGCAGTGGGGAGCAGGCCATGGAGGCTACTGTCTCCAAAAACTCCCGAGAGAGGCCCTCGGGAAGCGAGGGAGAGGAGGAGGCGCCTCCCTCCCAAGAAAAGAAAAGAATAAAAGAAAAGAAAAACCGGCGGACAAGGCACTTCCAAACCCCATAAAACGTAACCTATGCGTTTACCATTATACAGTGGAACTGTCGAAGTCTTATATAAAAAAATAAACTCCCTTAGACTATTAGCCTCGTCCTATGCTCCCGATATTACAGTTCTTCAAGAAAGCCTTTTAAACGATCGAGTCTCTGACGAGGTCGTATCGTTAAGAAACTATCATTTGTGTAGAAAAGACCGAGAGAGAAGGGGCGGAGGCGGGGTCGCCACGTACATCCACCAGAACCTCTCTTTCACTGAAGTGACGATTAATTCTACTTTGGAACACGTCGCATGCAAAGTAAAATTCAATAACACATATCTGACTATATGTTCAGTTTATTGTCCACCTGATGATATGGTAATCTATGGTGAGCTTTTTGCTCTTCAGGACAGTCTGCCAAACAACAAATTAATTTTAGGTGATTTCAGCGCTCATCATACTTTATGGGGTTCCCTGTGGATGGATGGTAGAGGTGAGCAAGTAGTTGAGTTGATCAACGACTCTGATCTGGTCCTTCTAAACGATGGTAGTCCGACGCGAGTGGACGATAATTCCGGTAATTTGAGCTTTATTGACCTATCACTGGTCTCTTCAACACTAGCAGCCAAGTGCCTGTGGCACACCATTGACGACTCGTTGGGAAGCGATCACCTTCCTATTTGTATTCAATATTCATGCGACACCACGAGAACGCCTTCAGCACCCAGATTTAACGTAAAAAAGAGCAGATTGGGTCGCCTCCACAAGGAGCGTTAAGCTCGAAGTCGTTGGAGAAACCATTGATGATAAAGTAAACAGTGTTCAAAATTGTATTATAAATGCAGCAATGGCAACCATCCCCAAGACTTCGACAGAGAGCGTTAAACATAGAGTTCCATGGTGGACACCAGATTGCTGCAGGGTGCTACGTGAACGACATAGGGCCTACGGGCTTTAAAAAAAAAAAAAAAAACATCACAAACGAGAGCTTTCGCAACTGCAAACAAGCGACAGCTTAAGGCCCGGTTTACACGAGGCGCTTTCAACGCGCGTTAACAAACATGGCGTTAGGCAAAGTCAATGGTATCTATGGAACCGGTCACACGTGACGCGCGGTTTTGCCTGACGCCGAGTCAACGTCGGGTCCCTTGCTACCGCGGCGTTTTGAAAGCAGCGCGCTCTCTAATTGGCTGGACTGCTACCAATGAGGAGAGCGAATGCGCGTTACTATGGCAACCCCTGGGATACTCCACGTGGAGGAAGTTTCTCGCCGCTTGCGCCGCTTCAAACGGTCACTAAATATATATATATATATATTACTATATATATATATTACTATATATATATATATATATATTACTATATATATATATATATATATAAATATATGTCTGTTTCTCTCTGCATTGTTTGGCACAGACACACATATAACGCACGCACAGACACAAGCGTCGCGTTGACGCCGTGTTTGAAAGCGCCTCGTGTAAAGCGGTAGTTTCTAACGCCGAGTTTGCTAACGCACGTTGGAAAGCGCCTCGTGTAAACCGGGCTTCCAACGTGCGTGAGCAAACTCGGCGTTAGAAACTACCGCTTTACACGAGACGCTTTCAAACACGGCGTCAACGCGACGCTTGTGTCTGTGCGTGCGTTATATGTGTGTCTGTGCCAAACAATACAGAGAGAAACAGACATATATATATATGTATATAAATATATATGTATATATATATATATATATATATATTATGTATATATATATATATATTATATATATATATATATATATATTATATATATATATATATATATATATATATATATATATTATGTATATATAATATATATATATATATATATATATAGTATGTATATATATGTATGTAAATATATATATATATATATATATATATATATATATATATATATATATATATATATATATAGACCGTTTGAAGCGGCGCAAGCGGCGAGAAACTTCCTCCACGTGGAGTATCCCAGGGGTTGCCATAGTAACGCGCATTCTCTCTCCTCATTGGTAGCAGTCCAGCCAATTAGAGAGCGCGCTGCTTTCAAAACGCCGCGGTAGCAAGGGACCCGACGTTGACGAGGCGTCAGGCAAAACGGCGCGTCACGTGTGACCGGTTCCATAGATACCATTGACTTTGCCTAACGCCATGTTTGTTAACGCGCGTTGAAAGCGCCTCATGTAAACCGGGCCTAAGGCTCAAAGAACAATCAGACAAGCCAAAAAAGGCTCCTGGCGAAGCTTTGTCTCTGCGATTAACAGCAATACCAGTATTACAGAGGTTTGGTCCACTATTAATAAAATCAATAGAAAAAATATATCATTCAAAATGAAAAACATCACCCATGAGGTAAATAACTTTGATTCACCTAGAGACATTGCTAACATAATTGCCAGGCAGTTTTCTTATACAAACAGCTCAGAAAACTACCATACAGCTTTTCTGAACACCAAGGAAGCATCCGAGCTGCAACCAATTCACTTTGCCACAGGAGATGACCTTGATTACAATTAAGATTTAACTATGGATGAGCTTGTCCGAGTCCTAGAAGCCTGTAGAGGAACATCCCCAGGCCCCGATGAGATTCGATATGAGATGATAAAGCATCTTAATCATGATGACATGATTAAGTTGCTAGAAGTGTACAATGATATTTGGAAAAGCCAGACTTTTCCAAATTCATGGCACTTCGCCCACATCATTCCCATATTGAAAGGAGGGGGAGATCCCAAATCCGCTATATCGTACCGCCCAATTGCGTTGACAAGTTGCTTATGTAAGGTCATGGAAAGAATTGTTAATAGTACGCTATTGCATTTTTTAAATACCAGTAATTTACTAGTTGACGAGCAGTGCGGCTTCCGAAAGGGACGTCAAACTCTCGATCAGCTAGTAAAACTGGAAAGTCATATTCATGAGGCATTTTTTTATTTCAGTATTCTTAGATATAGAAAAAGCTTACGACATGACATGGCGACATGGCCTACTCAGAAAACTTTATGCTTTCGGATTATGTGGAAACTTGCCTTGTTTTATAATAATAATAATATCTGACAGAACGTTTTCTGTCAAATTATTTTCTGACAATGTCACTTTCTCGGACATTTTTGTCCAGGCAAACGGGGTCCCACAAGGAAGTGTCTTGTCACCAACATTATTTTTATGTGTAATAAATGACATTTTATCATCTCCTCGGAATCTTAAATACTCACTGTATGCCGATGATTGTGCATTATGGCACTCCAGCAGTAATACAGAGTTCTCGGCAAATCAGATCCAATTGGCACTGGATCTGATTCATAATTGGGGCTTCCAGTGGGTCTTTAAGTTTTCCAGAAGAAAGAGTATTGGCGTGATTTTTACCCATAGGAGAAAGCCCAACATCAGGCTAACTCTGGACAACCACCCAATACCTATTCAAAATTCTGCAAGATTTCTTGGTCTACTCTTTGATAGTAGATTAAATTGGAAAGACCACATTGGTCAGTTAAAGAATAAACGTCAAAAAACACTCAATTCATTAAAGTGCATTTCTGGACACCAATGGGGAGCTGATAGAAAGTCTTTACTGATGTTATATAAATCCCTGATTAGGTCTAAAGTAGACTATGGGTCAATCGTGTATGGCTCGGCAACGAGCTCAACTCTGAAAGGATTGAATATGGTGCAGAATGCTTTTTTACGCGTCTGTCTTGGAGCCCTTAAGTGCACTCGCACCGAGCGCCTAGAGGTAGAGTCGGGAGTACCTCCCCTCCGTCTTAGACGCGGCCAGCTTGCGCTGACTTACGCCGCCAAGATAGCCAGGCAGCCCCATCATCCTAACAGGGATGTTTTACGCCGGCAGTTAGGGCCACAGCACCGCTGCGGAAAGCCGCTGTGCAATAGACTCGATGACCTCACAGATAAAGTCGGTATAGATCTCTCTACCATCGATACCCTGGTTCATTCAAATATAGCGCCGTGGGAGACACCCAATTTTACCATCGTGGTAGACTGGCTACCATCAGCCAAAGCCACGGTGCCGGAGGCGGAGGTACGCCAGCGGTTCAGAGAGATCCTAATTAAACATCTTTCCTTTTTTCATTTATATACCGACGGCTCCAAGACAGACGAGTGTGTGGGAGCGGGTGTATGGTCGACTGAATGCCAGTTGAGATTCAGATTGCCGAATCATACATCGATCTTTCTTGCTGAACTTTTTGCAATAGACAAAGCTTTAGATTTTGCCCTATCGACGACCCACGATAGAATAGTCATTTTTTCAGACTCACTAAGTTCACTTAAAGCAATTAAATCCTTAGAAACCACCAAAAATGAATTACAGGGTAATATCATTCGTAAATTACATAGTGCCAATAAATCAATCAAGCTGATATGGGTACCTGGACACTCGGGTATCCATGGCAATGAACAGGCTGACAAATTAGCCGGGTCGACTGGTGATCTGGAGCCTGGCATTGTCCGCACAGATCTCAGGTATTTTGTTTCTTTTATAAAAGCAAAAATACATCTCCTGTGGCAAAGTGAGTGGACCAACCTCCCAATAAATAAACACAAGACAGAAATAATACTGTGGGACACATCCCACAAAAAAAAAAGAAAAGAGGAGGTGGTATTGG
>NW_028234412.1:3708030-3710530 GCF_977035675.1 Penaeus japonicus
TTCTATCTCGTAACTGTCCCTCTCACCATAGTGTCCTTCTATCTCGTAACGTGTCCCTCTCACCATAGTGTCCTTCTATCTCGTAACGTGTCCCTCTCACCATAGTGTCCTTCTATCTCGCAACGTGTCCCTCTCACCATAGTGTCCTTCTATCTCGCAACGTGTCCCTCTCACCATAGTGTCCTTCTATCTCGTAACGGTCCCTCTCACCATAGTGTCCTTCTATCGTAACTGGGTCCCTCTCACCATCTTCTATCTCGCAACTGTCCCTCACCATAGTGTCCTTCTATCTCGCAACGTGTCCCTCTCACCATAGTGTCCTTCTATCTCGTAACGTGTCCCTCTCACCATAGTGTCCTTCTATCTCGCAACTGTCCCTCTCACCGTAGTGTCCTTCTATCTCGTAACGGTCCCTCTCACCATAGTGTCCTTCTAATTCGCAACGTGTCCCTCTCACCATAGTGTCCTTCTATCTCGTAACGGTCCCTCTCACCATAGTGTCCTTCTATCTCGCAACGTGTCCCTCTCACCATAGTGTCCTTCTATCTCGTAACGTGTCCCTCTCACTATAGTGTCCTTCTATCTCGCAACTGTCCCTCTCACCATAGTGTCCTATCTCTCTCTCTTTCCTATCCCTCACCCTTTTTAATCCTGGGTCGCTTCCCTTACGCAACGCATACTTTTACTTCCTCTCATCTCTTCCCTTCACAAGGGTGAGGATGAGTAAAGTTAGTAAGATAATGTTGGTAGGTAAGTAAGTAAGTAAGTGTGGTCAGTATAAGTAAAATGAGTTAAGTTAGAGTAAGGAAGAGTAATTCAGAATAAGTGAGGTTAGTAATAATAGGATGAATTAGGAGAGAGTAAGTAAAGTGATGTTAGGAAGTGTGAGATGAGTGAGGTGAGTAAATTTGGCGAGTTGAGTAAAGTGGATGAGTTACCTGAGGGAAAGTACATATTTTTTTTTTTTTTTTTTTTTTTAGTTAAATTGTTTTGTTTTTCACATTCACGAGTATGAGTATGAAGCTCTGTCCTCCTCTCCAGTTGTTGTTGTTTTTTCAGATAAATTGTTTTGTTTTTCACATTCACAAGTATGAATAAGTTATGAAGCTCTGTCCTCCTCTCCAGTTTGAAGAGATTTGTCATTTTGACCATTTCCTTGCACTCAATTCCAAAAGATAAACCCAAAAAGGATTCTAGCAATAGGACTAGTCACCCCAAATCGAATTCCTATTTTTTTTCTTTTTTTTTTTTTTTTTGGCTGTCGCTTCAGACACGAAAACTAGTCCGCGGTATTGATTTCTATTGCTTTTCTCATTTATCACTTTAATTATCGTTTATCATCACACGTTTATTATTAGTAGAGACAGAGTCCTCGATTCCCCTCGAGACACAAGGACCCCAACCGCTGTTATTGAAAACAAGCCAATTCTAAACCCACTGCTGGTTCGCCATTTTGAACACACGAAGGAAAAGGAAAATAAAACAAAAAAAAATAATAATAAAATAAAAAATAAATAAATAGATAAAAATAAATCGACGAGAAATAAAAGAAAAACGAAGAAGAAACAGAAGAGAGGTTGGAATAAACCGGGAATGAAGACAGACGGAGAAGAATGAAAGGAGAAATGGGTTCTTATGTTTCGTTTAGTTGCCACTGATGTAAAGAGAGGAAGATGAGGGCGGCGTGATGAGCAGAAAGAGAGGGAGGGAGGGAGGGGAAGGGGGGTTGGAGGGAGAGAGAGAGAGAGAGAGGGGGGGGGAGAGGGGGGAGGGAAAGAGAGAGAGAGAGACAGAGAGAGAGGGGGGAGGGAGGGGGGTTGGAAGGAGAGAGAGAGAGAGAGAGAGAGAGAGAGAGAGAGAGGGGGAGAGGGAAGAGGGAAAGAGAGAGAGAGAGAGAGAGAGAGAGAGAGAGAGAGAGAGGGGGGAGGGGGAGAAAGAAGAAAAGGAAAGAGGGTGAGAGAGAGATAGAAAGAAAGAGAGAGAGGAGAGAAAAAAGAGAGAGAAGGAAAAGAGAGAAAGAGAGAGAGAAATAAGAGAGACAGAGAGAGACACAGAGAGCGACAGACCGAGAAAGAGGGAAAGATCGAAGAATAAGAGATAGAGGTGGAGATAGATTTGCAGGCAGAAAAGGATACCGGTGGATTGATGAATAGATATGATGATACATGATAGTGAATAGTGAATCTCTCTGTATGATAAATACATAGTTAAGTCTAAATATTCATCAGTTAAGTACAACCACAATAAGAGGAAAATCACCTTTTGTTGTTATTTTCATCATCATAAACATCATAATCATTATCATTTATTAATCATCATAATCATGATATGCATTGTAATCATCGTCGTTATGATGCTGTTATGATGTCCTTGCCATCTTCATTATTGTTAATAATATCACCATTAATAACGTTACTAATTTCACTGTTGTCAACATCATGTTATTAATAACACTTATGTCATCCTCAACATCATTATCTTCAATAATATCATCATCACC
>NW_028234412.1:3715530-3730530 GCF_977035675.1 Penaeus japonicus
AGAGGGGTGTGGGGATGGCTAGAGAAATGTGAGGAAGGGATGGTTGGAGAGGGGGTGTGGGGAGAGGATGTGGATAGGGTGTGAGGGAGAGGATGTTGTGAAGGGTGAAGAAATGGGGGGAGAGGGATGTTTGGAGGGGGAGTGAGGGGAGAATGGGAGAGGGGGGTGTGAGGAAGAGGGATGGTGAGGAGGGTGTGGAGAGGGGTTGAGGGGAGAGAGGGTGGCTGGATAGAAATGTGCTGGGGAGAGTGGATGGATGAGATAGGTTAGTTATGGGAGGGCGAGGGATGGTAGAGCCTTGGGACGTGAGAGCGTTGCGCTGGATGGAAGTAGCGGGGTGTGATGGGAGATGGATAGGTTTGCGAGGGGTGTGTGAGGGGAGCGTGATGGATGGATCGGTGTTGTGCGGGGGAGATGTATGGTTGGAGTGGGCGTGTGAGGGGCGGTGTTGGGATGTTGGAGAGGGGGTGGGGTGTGATGGGAGAGTATTGTTGAGAGGGGTTGTGAGGGGGGAGGGATGGTAGGAGAAGCGAGAAAATGTGCGGGGAGAGGGATGGATGGAGATGGGTGTGTGAGGGGATAGGGCAGTTTGGAAGACAGGGGGGAGTGAGGGGCGTGGATTATGTTTGGAGCAGGGTTGTGAGGGGAGGAGTTGGGCTGGTTGGAGGCAGGGTGTGCTGGGAGAGGGCTGGTTGGAGAGGGGGTGGAGAGGATGGTTGGAGAGGGGATGGGTTTGTTTGGAGAGGGATTGCTGGTGAGGGGAGAGGGATGGTTGGAGAGGGGTGTGAGTTGGAGGATGGTTGAGACGGTAGTGAGGGATAGGGATGGATGAGATGGGTGTAGGAGAGGATGTTGGAGACGGGTGACAGGGAGAGGGATGGTGGAGGGGGGATTTTCTGGGAGCGGTTGTAGTACGAGGTGTGGTGTGAGGGGAGATTTCAGGTAGGCTATGTTTTTGTCGGGGGATGTCGGGCAGTTAGTAGTGTGTTGTTTAGGGTAGAGTGATGGTTTGAGCGTGGTAGATCTTCTTAGTGTCTTAGATTGCTCCGTTGTTTTCTTTTAGCTGGAATGTTTTTGACTGTTATTTAGTTTATATTTCTGTTGTTGGCGCTTTGGTCCTTATATTCGTGGAGACGGGCATGGTTGGCTCCGGCGTGTGAGGGGAGAGGGCTGGTTTGGCGCGGGGCGGAGGGTGTGGGGGAGAGGGATGGCTGGAGAGAGGTGGGAGGGGAGAGGGATGGTTGGAGAGGGGTGCGGAGGGAGAGGATGGTTGGAGACGGGTGTGAGGGGAGAGGGATGGTTGGAGAAGGGGTGTGAGGGGTGAGGGATGGTTGGAGACGGGTGTGAGGGGAGAGGGATGGTTGGAGAAGGGGTGTGAGGGGAGAGGGATGGTTGGAGAGGGGGTGTGAGGGGAGAGGGATGGCTGGAGAGAAATGTGAGGGGAGAGGGATGGTTGGAGAGGGGTGTGAGGGGAGAGGGATGGTTGGAGAAGGGGTGTGAGGGGAGAGGGATGGTTGGAGAGGGGTGTGAGGGGAGAGGGATGGTTGGAGAAGGGGTGTGAGGGGAGAGGGGTGTGAGGGGAGAGGGATGGTTGGAGAGGGGGTGTGAGGGGAGAGGGATGGTTGGAGAGGGGTGTGAGGGGAGAGGGATGGTTGGAGAGGGGGTGTGAGGGGAGAGGGATGGGTGGAGAGGGGGTGTGAGGGGAGAGGGATGGTTGGAGAAGGGGTGTGAGGGGAGAGGGATGGTTGGAGAGGGGGTGTGAGGGGAGAGGGATGGTTGGAGAGGGGGGGGGAGGGGAGAGGGATGGTTGGAGAAGGGGTGTGAGGGGTGAGGGATGGTTGGAGACGGGTGTGAGGGGAGAGGGATGGTTGGAGAGGGGTGTGAGGGGAGAGGGATGGTTGGAGACGGGTGTGAGGGGAGAGGGATGGTTGGAGAGGGGGTGTGAGGGGAGAGGGATGGTTGGAGACGGGTGTGAGGGGAGAGGGATGGTTGGAGAAGGGGTGTGAGGGGTGAGGGATGGTTGGAGACGGGTGTGAGGGGAGAGGGATGGTTGGAGAGGGGGTGTGAGGGGAGAGGGATGGTTGGAGAGGGGGTGTGAGGGGAGAGGGGGTGTGAGGGGAGAGGGATGGTTGGAGAGGGGTGTGAGGGGAGAGGGATGGTTGGAGAGGGGTGTGAGGGGAGATGGATGGTTGTAGAGGGGGTGTGAGGGGAAAGGGATGGTTGGTGAGGGGAGAGGAATGGTTGAAGAGGGGGTGTGAGGGGAGAGGGATGGTTGGAGAGGGGTGTGAGGGGAGAGGGATGGTTGGAGAAGGAGGGTGAGGGGAGAGGGATGGTTGGAGAGGGGTGTGAGGGGAGAGGGATGGTTGGAGAAGGAGTGTGAGGGGAGAGGGATGGTTGGATAAGGGGTGTGAGGGGAGAGGGAAAGGGAGGGGGTGTGAGGGGAGAGGGAAAGGGAGGGGGTGTGAGGGGAGAGGGATGGTTGGAGAGGGGTGTGAGGGGAGAGGGATGGTTGGAGAGGGGGTGTGAGGGGAGAGGGATGGTTGGAGAAGGAGTGTGAGGGGAGAGGGATGGTTGGAGAGGGGTGTGAGGGGAGAGGGATGGTTGGAGAAGGAGTGTGAGGGGAGAGGGATGGTTGGAGAGGGGTGTGAGGGGAGAGGGATGGTTGGAGAAGGAGTGTGAGGGGAGAGGGATGGTTGGAGAGGGGTGTGAGGGGAGAGGGATGGTTGGAGAAGGAGTGTGAGGGGAGAGGGATGGTTGGAGAGGGGTGTGAGGGGAGAGGGATGGTTGGAGAGGGGTGTGAGGGGAGAGGGATGGTTGGAGAGGGGTGTGAGGGGAGAGGGATGGTTGGAGAGGGGGTGTAAGGGGAGAGGGATGGTTGGAGACGGGTGTGAGGGGAGAGGGATGGTTGGAGAGGAGTGTGAGGGGAGAGGGATGGTTGGAGAGGGGGTGTGAGGGGAGAGGGATGGTTGGAGAGGGGTGTGAGGGGAGAGGGATGGTTGGAGAGGAGTGTGAGGGGAGAGGGATGGTTGGAGAGGGGGTGTGAGGGGAGAGGGATGGTTGGAGAAGGAGTGTGAGGGGAGAGGGATGGTTGGAGAGGGGGTGTGAGGGGAGAGGGATGGTTGGAGAGGGGGTGTGAGGGGAGAGGGATGGTTGGAGAGGGGGGTGAGGGGAGAGGGATGGTTGGAGAGGGGGTGTGAAGGGAGAGGGATGGTTGGAGAAGGAGTGTGAGGGGAGAGGGATGGTTGGAGAGGGGGTGTGAGGGGAGAGGGATGGTTGGAGAGGGGGTGTGAGGGGAGAGGGATGGTTGGAGAGGAGTGTGAGGGGAGAGGGATGGTTGGAGAGGGGGTGTGAAGGGAGAGGGATGGTTGGAGAAGGAGTGTGAGGGGAGAGGGATGGTTGGAGAGGAGTGTGAGAGGAGAGGGATGGAGAGGGTAACCCACTTACCCACCCACTCACCCCTCCATTCAAACACCCACTCTCCCCACCCAACCTACCCACTCTCACCCACCCATCCAACCCCCTTCCACCCATCCAACCCACTCTCACCCACCCACCCACTCTCACCCACCCATCCACCCCCCCACCCACTCTCACCCACCCATCCAACCCCCTTCCACCCATCCAACCCACTCTCACCCACCCACCCACTCTCACCCACCCATCCAACCCCCACCCCCACCCACTCTCACCCACCCATCCCCCCCCCCCACCCACTCTCACCCACCCATCCACCCCCCCCACCCACTCTCACCCCCCCATCCAACCCCCACCCCCACCCACTCTCACCCCCCCACCCACTCACCCGAGGAAATGAAAGCCAAGGCTAGAATGGCCACCCCGCACACGAGGAAGCCGAAGCAGGCGGGTCCTTTCCGGCCGAGCTTCGCGATGATCGGGGCCGTGACGGAGTAGCCAGGGACCTCGACGAGTCCTGCGAGGGCCATGTAGACGAAGGGGTCGGCGCTGAAGGACGTGGCGCTGAGGGAAAGCCCGTAGAAGACCATGGCCACGATCAGGTAGTCGACGAACATAATGACGGTGATGAGGGTGATTTTGCGGGTCCTGAAAGGAAGGAAGGAATGGTTGGGGGTTGAAGGTGGGGGGGGGGGGGATTCTGGAAAGAGGGGAAGAGACAGGGGGATGGAGAGAAGTTGGGGGAGGGGGGGGGGGTAAGGGAGAAAGAGGGAATATGAAGGAATGTTTGTTTTTTCCCCCAATCTTCAAAAAAATGAGTGGAGTGATAGGTAGAGAGATCTGGGTTGACAGATAGATGGTAAGCATGGGTTGAAAAATAGAGATATAAAAGGATAGATAAACAGAGGAAGGGAGAAAAACATTATAATTCCAATCTTCATATAAAGGAGATAGAAGGGAGAGAGAAAGAGAGAAATTCAGTTCTTGGCTAAGTACATATTATTACCATTGGCCAAGCAAGTTTGAAGAAAAAGAAAGAAAGAAAAAGACAGGTAAGGCTCGAGCGCAAACCCAAGGAAATAGCGCCATATTTAATCTCGTATGTTTGTGTATTTATTTATTCATATGTATATATATATGTATATATATATATATATATACATATATATATATACATGTGTGTAACCTCTTTATTATTAACCTCTGTATTCGCTTACTGCAAAACTACTTTATGTATACCATTACTATATCTATTTTTTATATTTCTACATTCATTAATCTTATAAAACTATCTTTTATGGTGACATCAATGTCATCAATATTTAAGATAGCCTCTCCTATAAATTCCCGTTCTCTCTTTCTTATTTCCGTTTTCTGTATTTAAAAATAGAGGGGATACTCACTTGCACAGAATGAATGCAAAGTTGACCAAGCTCTTCATATATCCATTCTTAGACTTTACTTCCGCTTTCTCAGTAGATGATGTAGTCTGAAATTATGGTAGCAATGAGAATGATAATCATGTTGATAAATGATAATGACAATAATGATGATTATGATGAGATTGATGATAATGATAATATTCATAATAAAATGAGTAACATAGATAATGATACCAATAATGATACTGATAACGATATCAACAAAAGCAATAATCAGAATACGATGTATATATCGAAGGTGTGTAACATAAATGGAGAGAAGTTCTTATCTCTAAGTTTTTCAATTTCCTATTCTGATAAATTTACACCCAAATACCTCACAAACATCATTAACGTTTCCTTAACATCTTACGTGAACTTAGAAAAATACCTGTGCCCCTTTACGTCGCAAGTTTATCCCGACCTTCGCTACTAAGGACCTTCGTTAAAAATTAGTTTCTAGTTTCTAAAGACGAGGCTCTCTCTTTCTCTTTCTCTTTCTCCCTCCCTCTCTCTCTTCCTCGACTTAATCACCCGTCCTCCACCTCCCTCCTCCTCCGTCCCCCTTCCTGACCTCGGCCTCGATGTCCCTCATGGTGCGCCGGAGGTCGTCCTCGGGGGGGAGAGTCGCCCCGTTCCACCTGGCCGCCTTCTTCAGCGTCGCCAGCGCCTGCTCGTGCTTCCCCCGGATGATCAGCCACCGGGGAGACTCGTCCATCAGGCTGGGAGGGGGGGGGGAGACGGAGGGGGGAAAAGAGGGGAGGGAAGGAGAGAAAAGGATAATCAGTTTGTTAAGCAGATTTCAAATCAGATGCTTCAAATATCATTTAACAAACGCACGCACACACACACACATACAAACGCACACGGCAAGACACACACACGCACAAACAACCAGTACACGAGCAACCAACGCTAAACCACACAACCACGACTCACTACAGCGCAGGGAAGATCACCAGATTGGGCAGAGATACGACCAGCTGGAGGGTCCTCCAATCCCGGATGAGATAAGCCACGCCCCCCCACGCCATGGTCCCGGCCGCCCACGGTAAGGCAGTGAGGACGCCCACGAAAGACCGCATCTTCGGCTCGCACACCTCCATGGCTGTGGGCGTGAGGACGCCTTTGTTATTCCTGTTTGTGTTATCATCCGTAGCGCTGTTATTAGTGTTCATGAACTTGGATGATGTCACTCCCGACTTTGTCGTTGTGTTTTTTTATCACCATTACTATTGATATCAAGGTTACCATTTTTGTTATAATGGTAACAATAACAATTATGATAATGATAATGATAACAATAATGATAATAACATTAACAACATGAATAACAATGATAACAACAACAACAAAACTTAACACCCCAAGAACACCCCTCCCCCTCCATCTCAAAAAATAAAAAAATAAAAAAATAAAAAAAAATAAAAAAAAGCACCGACCCAGGATATAGAATGTGGGGAGGTTGACGCAGCCGAGGACGAAGCGGAAGGCCAGGATGGCCGTGAAGTCGGACAGGAAGGAGATGCACGACGAGACGGCGGTGAACAGGGACAGCGTCACGATGACCACCAGGCGCCGGCCGAGTCTGGGGGGGGGGGGGAGGAGGGAGGAAGAGGAGGAGGAGGAAGAAGTGGCGGGGGTGGAAATGGAGGTGGAGGAGGAGGAAGGAGAGGGGGGAGAAGGAAGAGGAGGAGGAGGAGGAGGAAGTGGCGGGGGTGGGAATGGAGGTGGAGGAGGAGGAGGAAGGAGAGGGGGGAGAAGGAGGAGGAGGAGGGGGAAGGAGAAGGAAGAGGAGGAGGAGGAAGAAGTGGCGGGGGTGGAAATGGAGGTGGAGGAGGAGGAGGAAGGAGAGGGGTGAGAAGGAGAAGGAGGAGGAGGGGGAAGAAGGAAGAGGAGGAGGAGGAGGAAGTGGCGGGGGTGGAAATGGAGGTGGAGGAGGAGGAGGAAGGAGAGGGGGGAGAAGGAGGAGGAGGAGGAGGAGGAAGGAGAGGGGGGAGAAGGAGGAGGAGGAAGAAGTGGCGGGGGTGGAAATGGAGGTGGAGGAGGAGGAGGAAGGAGAGGGGGGAGGAGGAGGAGGAGGAAGGAGAGGGGGGAGAAGGAGGAGGAGGGGGAAGGAGAAGGAAGAGGAGGAGGAGGAGGAAGTGGCGGGGGTGGAAATGGAGGTGGAGGAGGAGGAGGAAGGAGAAGGAAGAGGAAGTGGCGGTGGTGGGAATGGAGGTGGAGGAGGAGGAGGAGGATAGAGGATGTGGAGATGGTGGAGGAAGAGGTAGAGAGGAGGGGTAAAAGGAGGAGGGAGAGAGAGACAGAGAGGGAGGGAGGGAGAGAAAGAGACAGAGAGAAAACCAGAGAAAGAAAGAGCAAAATAAGATTGAAAGCCAGAAGGGAAAAAAAAAAATCATAGAAAACGGGGAAGAATGAGGAAAAAAAAAACACATCAGCATCAGATGCCAAGGATATTAGATACATAAATAAATCACACACAACGCAAAAAAAAAATAAAAAAAAATACATATATCAAAAGATTAATAATTACATCACAGAGAGAAACAAAAACTAATTACCTGTCTGCCAGAAAACCTCCAATAATAGGACTAAAAAAACTGCCAAACATCATCATACTTTGGTAAGTTGCCCGTAAGTAACCGCGGTCACACACGAGCTGAAACTGAAGGACACAAGGGGTAACTATATCATTCCTGCTTGTGTTGTTATTGTCATTAGCAGTTGTGGTTGTGTTGCTAGGAGGTATCGTAGTTGCTGTACTAGTTGTTATTATCAGTTGACTGGTTGGGTGTTTTTGTTTTATATCATTTGTTTTTATTTTCTATTTCTTTCTGTATTTCTTCCGTTGTCTGAATCTCTCTCTCTCTCTCTTTCTTTCTTTCTCTCCATCTAGGCATACTTCCTATGCCTATTCATGTGTATACAATGTATATGGTATGAAAACATTTTTCAAAATCAAAGTATATATATATAAATATATGTATATGTATCATATATAATATATATATATATATATATATATACATATACATATATACATATATGTTTTCTCTGTTCCATTCTGTCACTTTTTATCTCCCTCCCTTTCTCCACTTGTGCCTCTTTATCTATCTATCTATCTGTATATATGTCTATCCATCTATTTATCCATTCATTCAATCATCCATCCATCCATCTACTTACATACATACCTATACATCCACCCATCCATCTATCTACTTACCTACCTACCTACCTCTCCATCTACTCATCCAGCAATCCACCCACCCACTCACCCATCCAACCACCATCTCTGTGTGTCCCTCCTCATCCCCCTCACCCACCACCCTCTCCCCTCTCCCCTCTCCCCTACCCCCACCCCCAAACCCCCCCTGTACCCTCTTACCTCTGACGTCAGCGTAGACGAGAAGACTGACGTATCGAAGTCCCAGTCTGTGCACGGCATGACCTCATCTGACCCCGAAGAAGTGTTGACGAAATACGTACAGGAATCTCTGTTGGGGGGGGGGGAGGGAGAGGTGAGAGGGAGTGGGAGGACGGAAGGAGGGGAGAAGAGGGATAGGAGGGAGGAGGGGGGATGATAAATAGGTTGATAAATATAAAAGTATAAGTGGATGAATGAATGATTAGATGGATGGATAAAGAGGTGGGTAAATAAATAATTATATTGATAAATGCATATTGTGATAAGGGAATGAATAGATATATAAATAATTTGATGGATAAATGAATGATTATAGGAATAGAGAGAGAGGAGGGTGAAATAAATGAGATAAATAGACCCGTTGATTGATAAATAGGTAGATAGACCAATAGATCGCCAAATAATTAAATAAACATATAAAAATCAGTCAGATTAGTTCCGCAAGGTGGGACGCTGAGTTCCTTTTTTATTTGTTTTGCGACGTCATCGATATGTTTATGATAATTTTTGTTTTCGTTTGTGCGATTATTCATCAACGTCACTAATATGCCACTGTTGTTTTCATCTTAATCAAGTAATTGATAGCACTTTCCATAATTTTTGTTATCGTTATTGCTATCAACATCTTTTCAATCGTGTGTGTTACCGACCTCAAGTACAGTAATTTTGAACCAAGACGAAAGCCTGAGGCAGCCAATCGGAGTCAGCCATTTGGCCTGAACGACGGCCATTGGTTAAAATACAAAAAGAACCAATCAGGTGCAGTGTTGCATCACAAGCGTTCGTGATTGGTTGGAAAGAGAACCAATCAGGAACCAAAACACTCAAATACAAAAATGAATGATTGAGTAAACAAATGATAATGCAACTAACGGAAGCCATAGAAAATAAACTTTCCGAATTACAAGGAATAAGTACAATCGAAGTACAAGTACAATCAAGTACGATTCAAGTGATTGAACCCCTCGGTCTTTGATGAGGTACACATGTTATAAATGTATTGGTAAGACTGTTGTATCGCTTAAGGAAGAAAAAATCGAAAAGGAATGCAAGATACGCAAGATTAACTAATTTGTCTCCCCCTTTATCACTCAGTTGCGAGAACTCTGCCTCTCTCTCTCTCTCTCTTTTTCTTTATCAATTTATCTCTATATATTTCTACCTCTCCTCCCTTCTCCTTTCCTCGTGTATTCTCATCTCTTCTCTCGTTTCCGCCCTCTTTCTCTCTCTCTCTCTCTCTCTCTCTCTCTCTCTCTCTCTCTCTCTCTCTCCTTCCCACGATCTACTTCTCTCTCAGTAATGCCACAGATGAAATACAAGATAACTCTGCTGAAATATCAAGATAACGCCCCCCCCCCCCCTCAAAAAGGTACCTGTTTTCACTGCCTAAAGAGATGGACAAAATCCCCAGTGTATTGCCTTATGTGCTATTGCTGTTGAAAGCCTTGCACAGGATTGCACTCGAGTTTCTGGCTGATTCATTGCTGGTTTTGATTTTCTCAGGAGTACGTCTATCCTTTATCTGCTTAGTGGGGAGGGCGGCATGTATGCTGTTGTGTGATTAGTAATTTGGGTTTTCTTTATGTGAATGTTTTTTTTTTGTTTGTTTGTTTGTTTGTCATGGAAACATATAGGGTAAAGCATGCTGTTTTGCTCATATGCTTCTTTCTGGTGACAAGGAGTGGTAACACTGCTCTCCCTCTTCCTCTCTCTCACCTTTTCCATCTTCTTACTATATCTTCCCCTCTCCTTCTCCTTATCTCCCTTTTCCTCTATCCCATCTTCTCATTCTCCCTATCCTCCTTTTCTTTCTTTATCTCCATCCCCTTCTCCTTCTCCCTACCCCTCTCCTCTTTTTTTCTTTTTCTCCATCTCTTTCTCCTTTTCCCTATCCCTCCTCTCTTTTTCTTTCTTTTCCTCCCTCTCCTTCTCCTTCTCCCTATCTCTTTCCTCTTTTTTTATTCCATCTCCTTCTCCTTCGCCCTATCCCTTCTCTTTCTTTTTCCATCTACTTCTCCCCCTCCGTCTCCCTCTCCTTCTGCTTGTCCATTTCCCTCTCCCTCTCCTCCTTTCTTTCCCACTCCTTCATCTTATCAATTTCCCTCTCCGTCTCGTTATCCTTCTCCTTCTTCCCCCCCTCCTTCTATCTACCTTTCTCTCTTTCCATCCTTTTCCCTCTGCTGCGCGTATGCATGTCGAAGATAAGTCCGAGACAAGAGTGCTGTAGCTGCGCCATCTCTCTTTATGATCTTCGTTTAAATGTAAAAGTACATCTGTACTTGCCCCGTGTATTGGTACTCACTCTGTGCACCTGTACTCACTCATGCATATGTATTCTCTCTCTACTCCTATACTCGCATTATGGATCTGTACTCTATCTGAGCACTTGTACTCACCCGTGCACCTGTACTCTCTGTGCTTTATGCACTTGTATTCACACTGCATCTGTACTTGATCTGTACACCTGTACTCACCCGTGCATATGTACTCTCTATGCACCTGTACTCAGCCGTTCATATGTATTCTTTTTGTGTGCCTTTATTATCTCACTGTACTCACCCGTGCATATGTACCCTTTCTCTGCAACTTTACTCACCCGTGCACACATACTTTCTCTATGCTCCTGTACTCATATATGCTTTCTCTATGCACCTGTACTCACTTTGAGATGGTAGTATTGACGCCCCGTGGTGGCCGACATGTGTAGGGAATTGTGGGGGCGATGTAGGTCCCACTCAGGCTCTGTGGGGGGATGAGAAAGAACCCTGTGGGAGAGGAGGAAGTGGCGGGTTAGTTTCGTTAATTGGAGGATGAGGGCGGAAGAGATTTGGGGTGCCTCTGTGTTAGGGAGGGAAGGGTGTGTGAGTGCGAGTGGGTGGGTGTATGTGTAGGTGTGTGTGGGGGGGTGGGGGGTGCATATGTGTGTGTGTCTGTGTGTTTATCTCTGTGTGCGTTTGCCTTTCTGTATTCGTATGGCCATGGACAATGTGAGACTATCATAAACTTACTTTAGAATTTTAAATCATTTTATCCTATTACTCTACAGTCTGTTACAATCAAAATCTCCAGTTGAAAGAAAAACAAAAACAAATAGATGCCCCATGCATGAGGCATAAATCCAACAGATAAGTAACACTTCATAGTTCACTTACAAACGGAAGCGGAGATGAAGTACAAGTAGTTCCACTTCCCGCTTCCAAGACGAATGAGCAACTCGTCAAATTTGCTGCCCATCTTGCTTGTAGAACCGATTCTGGGAGAACCGCTTGGGTTTGTGGAAAACACTTATTCTTTTGGAGAACCACTTGACGTTGAGGAAATGGTTTGTTCTCTTAGACTCTTTTGAGGGAACCGCTTGTTTCTGTAGAAGCACTTGCCTTTGATAGAATTGCTTGTTCTTAGTGAACCGGTTGAGTTCGAGACCGCCGCTTATTTCTGGAGAACCACTTAATTCTGAGAGGAGAAAATTGCTCCTTAGAATCCAACGGAATGCAGTTTAATATAGCCACTTCATCTGCAAGAACCGCTAAGGCTGCCAAGTCAAGGGAAATTGTCACAAAAGTGTTCTTTCTCGACAGAACCACTTATAGATGAACCACTTAGCCAGGGAGGGACGAATCACCTGCGAGGATGAAGAAAAGGATTATCAAAGACTCATAGAAACCAGTTACAAAGGAGGTTACAGTTACAAAAATAATGATAATAAAAAGTATAATTTATTAATGACAAGGAGGATAGCTTCGATAAGGTAATACCAGTTGGAACTTTAAACTATAAGTGTCTAAAACCATAAAATATGTCAAAGTTCTTTTCATGTTTGAACACCGAGTATATCTAAACACAGTATACATATTTTAGATATCATTAACATCGCAAGCCAACCCCTTATCTTATATCTAATACTAACGACTTCATAATGTGTAAAACTGATTTTAAATGTAATTTGAGCCTCAGATGCTAAACGGATAAGCACGCTAACCCAGTTAAGAGGAAGCCAGATAGCTCAATCGCCAATATTGAAAGCATATTGCAAAACAAATATGGATAATTCAAATTCTCCTCAAAAGACCTCAGTGTCAAAAACGAATCCGAAAATACGAAAGCTTTGAAACGACGCCGTTCTACTCGAAGACTGATGTAATACGGTTCAAGAGTGCGGACCAGAGTTCACTGATGGACTTAACAAAACAGCAAGCATAATGACGTGGATCATAAAAAAGGAATAAAATACAGCCAAAGCAAGAAGCTAAACGCACTCTTTCCACGCCATGTGAAGAAGTTCGTTTGAATGCAGCCATCAGAACACATGAATTTCCTCCCCCGACTGTGACCTTGGGAATGAAACTATTTGAAATGCAACCGAAAGATAACGAAAATAGAATATTTTCTTACTATGGTCGTAGTCCAACCCAAGAATTGTATCGATCAAAAAGAAAGAAAGAAGAAGGAAAACAAACAAAAAAAAAAGCTTTATAACATCAAACGATATAACATTAGATAACGGAAAACCGGCCAAGGGACTGAGATTAACCAAGCTCTTGTGTCCCGCACTCGAAGCCTCGCAAGACAATCGAGTGCCACTTCAGCGAGTGCCACTTCAGCGAGTGCCACTTCAGCCGTGTGCTCCTAAACGTCCCCAGCCAGCTGTTACGATGCACAAGGGGGTTGCCAATGCTCATTTTCCTTCTCTTTTGAGTGTGCTCGGGACAGACCTTGCAGTCCGGGTGACTAAAGTGTGTCAGGCTTTTCATCTTCATTTTCTTGGAGACACGAATGAATTAACTCTCCCAGGATTATTTCTCTTGACTCTATTGATTGATAATCATTCTTTCCTTGAGAAAGAAATCTGATTTTTGAAAGGAGAGGTTGGAGAAATTTTTAAAAATAATAATGATGATAATTCTTCATAAACAAAATTATGATAATTCACTTTTGAAAGAAAAAGGTTAGAGAACTTTTTAAAAATAATAATGATGATAATTCTTCATAAACAAAATTATGATAATTCACTTTTGAAAGAAAAAGGTTATAGAAATTATTTTTAAAAATAATGATGATAATTCTTCATAAACAAAATTATGATAATTCACTTTTGAAAGAAAAAGGTTAGAACTTTAAAAAATAATAATAATGATGATAATTCTTCATAAACAAAATGATGATAAGGTGGATGAGTCCTTGTTTGGAATCTGTCCATAAATATGATTTATTCTTCAGAAACAAGATGCTTTTCGTAAAATGAACTAGAAAATCATAGACCAATATAAATCTTTATTTGTGAGAAATTGACGTAAAATTCATCGGAATATGTCCTCGAAGAGGTTGACAGTGCAATCATAAGATAATGAACTAGTGATAGATAGATAGACAGATAGATAATGGTAGAAAATTGAATTGATAGATGTCGGTGGTACTGGTCATGGTATGCCAGAAAATGTTTTTATCTATTCATATATCACCATATATATTTCTAGTTATATATATATATATATATATATATATATATATATATGTGTGTGTGTGTGTGTGTGTGTGTGTGTGTGTGTGTGTGTGTATAATTTTCTATCTTTTTTATTCTACTCTATTTTTTTTTTTTTTTTCTTTTCTCTTTTTTGAAAATTCCACCTCCTATTGCCAAGCGTAATATTTTGTATGCAATCAACCAAGGTCGGAGATGGACACCTGAACTCTTAGACTTCTTCTTCTTCTTCTCAGCTTATCCCTATTCGGGGTCGCCGTTTTTTATGAGTTTTCTCCAAGTACTCCTATTGTATAATATTGTTATATCATCCTGAACTCTTAGACTGTGATCCCTAAAAGGAATCTCATTAATCAAAATAAAAAAAAGAATGCCAAGCTTTTCAGAAATCAGCGACGGTGTCCACTCTCTCCGTTCAGTGTCCTGTGGGCGTCCACTCTCTCCGTTCAGCGTTCTGTGGGCGTTGCAACATTATTGCCAAGGGTTCGTCTGCAATGCCCGCCAGGGTCATGTGACGTCAAGCCTCCGTGGCTGTTGATAAAGTATCGAAATCTTTATTTCGACTTTTAAAAGAATAATAACAGGAGTGAAAGTACTAAAGGAGCATTATACTCCAGTTCCTTAATTTCTTATTTATATTAGATAACAAAGGATCATAAGAGAAACAAATGCCCATCGCAGGTTCGTGCTAATAGGCGTTTCGAATCCTTCTTCGAACCCGCGTATTGCCGCGCGCGTTTGTTCAATTGTTTACATCGTGATTGCTCTGTCTTTGGACTGACATATCCTGAGTTACGATAAACAGTTATTTACGGGGATACCTTGTCTGAGTGTGAGGTGATTAGGGCGATCTATTTACCCATGGCGAGTGTGTATGATAATTGATCTAGTGATGGTATAGAACTTAATTGATAATAACAAAAAAAGCGACGCAGATAATGCCAACATCTACAGCAACTATAGTGAGAGCAAGATTATTAAAGCAATTAGAGGAGATGAAAGAAATCAAATTAATTTCATGTTTTCCTTATGTAACGCATGGCGACTATTGGTGGAAGATAATCCTGAAGCTTATCCGTATCCATGGCAACAAAGACGCTAGGTAGCGCAGTAGATAGCTCACCGACCTCCCATCCCTGTGGTCGACAGATCGAGCCCCGTCCAAGCTCGTGAGTTTCCACTGCCGTCTGGCGGTCACGGCCGTGCCTGGGCATCACGGTGAGTGAGGACCAATCTCAGGTCGAGTCAACATTCGT
>NW_028234412.1:3758030-3760530 GCF_977035675.1 Penaeus japonicus
TCACTATAAAATAAATAAAATAAAAGTAAGCCTATGCCCACAAACACTCCATCCAATACAAACCGTTATATAACACATACCAAGTAACAAATGAATGAAATATCAGTGTATGGCAACACTCATACCACAAATCTATGCTGATCATTACAGACTCATGAAAAAGGTCAGAGGTGACAACTATGAGGATCTAACATGCGGATATGCAGCTCTGAACACTCAAACCATAACGAATGTGCAATGCCTTTCTAATACGATAGCTTCCTCTAGTTTCAGTTTATCAATTAGAATCGATTAATTTTGCAACAATGCTTCAGATAATTTGATTGCTCCTCCTGTTTCTCTTGGGCAATTATTGAAACTTATTCCCTCTCTCTGGCCAGGATAGGTTTGTGGACATGTGGCTAAAGGTGCGAGGACATGGCCGTGGACATGATATTTTGCGCGCATTTAGGGGGGGGGAGAGAAGAGAGGGAGTGGGGAACGCGCACTTAGGGGGGGGGAGAGGAGAGGGAGTGGGGAACGCGCAGTTAGGGGGGGGAGGAGAGGGAGAGGGGAACGCGCACTTAGGGGGGGGAGGGGGAGAGGGGAACGTGCACTTAGGGGGGGGAGAGGAGAGGGAGAGGGGAACGCGCACTTAGGGGGGGGGAGAGGAGAGGGAGAGGGGAACGCGCACTTAGGGGGGGGAGGAGAGGGAGGGGGGGACGCGCACTTAGGGGGGGGGGAGAGGGAGAGGGGAACGCGCACTTAGGGGGGGGGGAGGAGAGGGAGAGGGGAACGCGCACTTAGGGGGGGGAGAGGAGAGGGAGAGGGGAACGCGCACTTAGGGGGGAGGAGAGGAGCGGGAGGGGGGAACGCGCACTTAGGGGGGGGGGAGAGGAGAGGGAGAGGGGAACGTGCACTTAGGGGGGGGGAGGAGGGGGAGGGGGGAACGCGCACTTAGGGGGGGGAGAGGAGAGGGAGGGGGGGACGGGCACTGCGGGGGGGGGGGGAAACGCGCACTTAGGGGGGGGGAGGAGAGGGAGGGGGGAACGTGCACTTAGGGGGGGGGAGGAGAGGGAGTGGGGAACGTGCACTTAGGGGGGGGAGGAGAGGGAGTGGGGAACGCGCACTTAGGGGGGGGAGAGGAGAGGGAGTGGGGAACGCGCACTTAGGGGGGGGGAGGAGAGGGAGAGGGGGACGCGCACTTAGGGGGGGGGGGGGAGGGGGGGGGGGGGAGGAGAGGGAGAGGGGAACGCGCACTTAGGGGGGGGGAGAGGAGAGGGAGAGGGGAACGCGCACTTAGGGGGGGGGGGAGGAGAGGAAGAGGGGAACGCGCACTTAGGGGGGGGGAGAGGAGAGGGAGAGGGGAACGCGCACTTAGGGGGGGGAGGAGAGGGAGTGGGGAACGCGCACTTAGGGGGGGGAGGAGAGGGAGTGGGGAACGTGCACTTAGGGGGGGGGGGGGGAGAGGGAGAGGGGAACGCGCACTTGGGGGGGGGGAGAGGAGAGGAGAGGGGGAACGCGCACCGAGGGGGGGGCGCACTTAGGGGGGGAAGGAGAGGGAGAGGGAGGGGGGGGGAGGGGGGGAGGAGAGGGAGAGGGGAACGCGCACTTAGGGGGGGGAGGAGAGGGAGAGGGGAACGCGCACTTAGGGGGGGGGGAGAGGAGAGGGAGAGGGGAACGCGCACTTAGGGGGGGGGGAGAGGAGAGGGAGAGGGGAACGCGCACTTAGGGGGGGGGAGAGGAGAGGGAGAGGGGAACGCGCACTTAGGGGGGGAGGAGAGAGGGAGTGGGGAACGCGCACTTAGGGGGGAGGAGGAGAGGGAGAGGGGAACGCGCAGTTAGGGGGGGAGGAGAGGGAGAGGGGAACGCGCACTTACGGGGGGGACTTAGGGGGGGGGAGAGGAGAGGGAGAGGGGAACGCGCACTTAGGGGGGGAGGAGAGGGAGAGGGGAACGCGCACTTACGGGGGGGAGAAAGGAGAGGAAGAGGGGAAATAGGAGGAACAAAGGGTAGTAGACAAGGTGGAACCAACTCCACTGCCAGCCGCTCACATACCCCCAGACATGCCCAAGAGCCCAAAAGGCTTCAACGACCAATACCCTCAGACATGCCCAAGTGCCCAAAAGGCTTCAACGACCAATACCCTCAGAGGTGCCCAAGTGCCCAAAAGGCTTCAACGACCAATACCCCCAAATGACTCCCTCTTTCGCCCGTCGACGTCGACGCCCCACGACCACGACCACGACCACGTACTTGGAGCGACGAAGGCCAGACCCAGAACGATCGCCCCGCTGACGAAGTAGCAGACGATGGGGGGGGGGGGGAGGGGGGATGACCGAGGAGAGGTGGGTGGGGGGGGGGGGGGGGGTGGGGGGGGGGGGGGGGGGGGGAACGATGGGCCCCTTCCTGCCCTATTAGTGGATTAAAAGAAAAATAAATTAAGAATTATAAACACAGCCGAACCAGGAGAGGGGCCATCAAGGTGTAGGCAGGTAAGTCCATGACGCCCATGACAGAC
>NW_028234412.1:3770530-3780530 GCF_977035675.1 Penaeus japonicus
GAGGGAAAGGGGAGGAGAGGGGGGAGGGAGAGGGGGGAGGGAAAGGGGAGGAGAGGGGGGAGGGAGGGGGGAGGGAAAGGGGGGAAGGGAAGGGGAGGAGAGGGGGGGAGGGAGGGGGAGGGGAGAGGGAGGGGGAAGGCAGGTTGGAAAAAAGGGGAGAGAAGACCCTAGAAGAAGGCCCCCCCCCCGAGAGAGAGGAGGTGGAGGGGGGAGAGAGACCTCCCCCCGCCCCCCCCCCCCGCCTTGAGAGCTCATCGCAGAGAGAGAGAGAGAGAGAGAGAGAGAGAGAGAGAGAGAGAAGGAGAGAGAGAGAGAGAGAGAGTGAGAGAAAAAGGAGAGAGAGAAGGAGAGAGAGAGAGGGGAAAGAGAGGGAAAGAGAAAGAGAAGAGGAAGGGGAAAAGGAGAGAAGAAGAGGGAAAAAAGGGGGAGAGAAGAAAAGGAAAGGGGAAAGAGAGAGAGGAAAACAGGATAAGGAGATGAAGGGACGGATAAAGGAATGGGTGAGAGAAAAGAGATTGAGTAGGAGAGGGGGGGAAAATTTGAAGGGAAGGAAGGGGGGGAAAAAAGGGGGAAAAAAAAAGAAATAAAATAAATAGAAGTGAAATAAAGGGGAAGGGGAAGAGGGGAAAAAAAACCACGAAATTGAATAAAGAAAAAGTGTTTAATAAAAGGGTTAAAGAGACAAACACACACCACACACACACAAACACCAACACAAAACACACTCACACAAAACAAACCCCAACACACCACACCCCACACACACAAACACACACACCTAACACACAAACCACACACACACACAAACACCAACACACACAACAACACACAAAAAACCCCCCCCACTCCCCCCCCACAACAAAAAAACCACACATATATACACCCCATAACACACACACACATACCCCAACAAACCAACTCATATACTTAGGGGGTGGTGTTTTTGGTGACAGCGCCGCAAAAAATAGGTTGGGGAAAGTGATCTTTTGTAGCCGTTGCCCGGTGGGGGGGCGGGGGGTTTTAGGATACTCTGGGCGTCGGGAAACCACTCCCATGTGGGTTTGGGGCCAAGCTGCAGTTTGCCCTGCATGCAACACGGGGGGGAAATTAGAAGCTTGATAAGGAATGGAGGATTTTTTTTTATTATTATTTATTATTATTTATTTATTTTTATTATTATTATTTGTTTTTATTTTTTTTTAAATTATTTTTTTTTATTATTTTTATTTTTTTATTTTTTTATTTTTTATTATTATCATTTTTTTTTATTAATTTTTATTATTTATTTTTTATTATTATTATTTTTTTTCATTTATTATTATTATTATCAATTTTTTTTAAAAGATATATTTTTAAAGGAATTTGGTTTTATGACGATTTTGGGTTGGGTTTATTTTTTTTGTTGTGTGTGTGTGTGTGTTTTTTGTGTGTGTGTGTGTGTTGTTTTTTGGTTTTGTGGTGTGGTTGTGGTTTTCGTGTTTTGGTGTGGTGTCCCGTGTGCGTGTGCGTTCTGTGCGTGTGCGTGTGCGGGTCCCGTGGGGCGTGTGCGTGTGCGTGTGCTTTGTGCGGTGCGTGTGCGTGTGCGTGTGCGTGGGCGTGTGCGTTTTGGTGTGCGTGTGCTTTTGTGCGTTGCGTGTGCGTGTGTGCTTTGTAAAACCGGGTTGTTGACAAAATAAATTCTGCCCCTAAAGACAATGGTTTTCCAGAAAGATTTAAATACTACTTAAGTGGTCACTGGCAAAAAAGGGCAATATGAAAAGGGATTATCCCGCGTGTTTTATTACGTTTTTGGGTTTAAAGGGGTTAAACGGGTTTTTCCCTTTTTTTTTCTCAAAATTTACGGTGCTATAGGGGAAAGGGTAGGTAGCTACATCCCAGCCCAACGGCCCCATATTTAAAAGTTGAATTTTTTCCAACCGGGTTTATTATATTTTTATATATATATTTTTATATTTTATATTTATATATATAAAATATAACAAACCCCCCCTTTTTTCCCCCCCCCCCTAATCAATATTGTATAATATTAATATTAAAAATATATAAAATAAAATATATAATATATATATATATTTATATATATATTTATATATATATATATTTATTATATTATATTTATATATATAAAAAATATATATTTATATATTTTAGTTTTATATATGGGTTAGATAGTTTGGTTTAGACAGATAGATTTCCCCCATTTTTCATCTTTGACTGGCTCCATTGCCCAAAATCTGAAATAGTTTGTTTTTGAAAGCTTTAAATTTTTGACCCCCCCACTTTTAATTCGGAATTGGGCCGCGCAGGCGGACGAGATAGTCCCAACTGCAACGCACTTCAGAACTTCCTCGGCTATTCGGTTAAGTGATCATAGTTCCCCATTCACGAATCGTACATCAAATTTGTGTCTTTAGGTCATCAAGTTCCCTGCTGCCTTGGGCGACTTAAATATTACATGTAACGAAATTCTTACAACGTGAACTTAGCACTTAAATAACGCATATCAACAAGTTCCTCGATGACCTTAGGTCGGAAGTCTTTCAATACTCCTATTTCGTCACTGACCTATAATGGCCTATAAAAGTAATGCCCGTGTTTCTTCAATAAGCATATAAATGTTTAGTTAATGAATAACATTATTATACATTCCAATACAACAAGCTTCTGTTGTGTTTGGCTATGTGTTTGTGATATTTTAGCACGATATAATTCGCTGAAAGGGATTAAAATTCAAACGTTTCTGGTAACGAGAAACATGCTTCGAATACTTGTCTGTGTGGTGACTGAATTGCAAGAATTACTATCAGAAATTTGGGACTGAAGACTATTACTAAACTAAATGCTAATCACAAAAGTACTAGAACATAAAGAAAGTATCTTATTATACACAGAAGGAGAGTTTGAAAGTCTTCGTTTATTGGTTATTTTCTTCTGAAAATCGTATCCTTTTAAAGGCAAGAGATCAACCGAGAGTACAGTGCTACAGCGAAAATCCGACACTACGGGGGGGGGGAGTGGGGTATGTAAGTCATAAGTTAATGGTCTGCTGGGAGTCCCTTGCATTCTTGTTGACCATAAAGCTACTATCAGATAAGGAAGGTATACACTCATAGCCGAATCTAGTAGAGCCTAGGAATGTATCTGGCAAATAAAATAGAGCTGAGTGATCATTCCAGAATATGGTGAATAACCACAACAGACAATGAACCATGACACACACGGAATAACCAATGACTTCGGCTTCAACCTTAGAAGTTTGTCCCGTCTCTTCCTGATGACTGCCAGGGAAGAAACGGAAATACACCACGGAAATAATAGCAACAACATTTTTATTAGACTCCTGTAGCGGAAACTGTGGTGGAACGTCTCCAGTGAAGCTGTACAAGAGATACTGATGTTGTTGTTTTTTTTCTCAAGTAGTAGGCCTTGACAGCAGATTGATTCCTTCAGATACTACCATATTCCACAAGAAAAAGGAGGCAACTATTGGTAAAAGAGATGACACTCTAGCTTCATTGAAGAAAAATAAAATATGAACAAAAACAATATGTCATAAAAAACCCCCACCCTCAGGGAATTAACAGAAGTGATTGATTTTTTTTAGGATATAAAGGATGAGGTCCTTTTTAAGTGGCCAATTGACTTTAATGCTATTGACGGGTAACCATTCATGAACTACTGGACAGACAAGCAAAATTATTTTGTCTTGAAAGAATTTAAAAGAATTTAAAAAAACATGACATTGCCTAGGATATTTGTGCCAGTTGGTGTTAGGTGGTTAGGTTATATGTGTTCATCATTGCATGTTTGTATCACTTGATGTTGTACTTGATAAATTATAAAGTATTGAAAATGCTGATTTGCCATCCCAGACAAAAGTTGGCTTGAAAGACAATCTTATTAGATGCTTGAGGACATTGCAAAAGAACCCTACTGTTATCAAAGGTATCTTCGAGTTCTCCAAGATCCATTTCTTTTGCTGGCGAAAAGCTGTCATTAGCACCGGGCCGACAATATTTCAGACAGCATTTGGGGCATCTCAAATGTGTTCAGAAGTAGGGATCAGATTGGGGCTTGACAAATCCTACCTCGCATGCATCAATAAACATCTGCATAACGCTGATGTTATTTTCATGCCACTCTCTCACGATGCTGACTGCATGCATGAGGTATTTGGGATGAAGGAAATGGGATTGGGAAAAGGCTGGATATACAAACTAGCTAAGCAGAAGGATCGAATTCGGTACAATTTTTCCAATAAGGAGTTATACAATCTCAGCATAGAAAAGTTTGTGAAAGTCCCAGGTTTTTCGGAAAGAGTGTTTTGTTCCCCTTTGTTCTATCATATACGGGAAGATATGAATAAGATATGCTAATTCCCGGCCATAATCAACATTTTGAAAGACTGATTGGAGACATGAAGCGGTCCTGGGACATCAATACCCTTGTCTCTATATCAAATATACGGTAATTGCGGAAGAGATTGAAAGGAAATGTGGATAGGGTAATATAATATATGTGAGAAGTTGTTGCATGTTATAGATATTGCCAATAAAAGATACGTTTCTAATTTGTAATATACTTTCACAATGTGTTATATTATGCTTAAATATAGAAAAAATACTCTTAAAAGTTAAAATTATACTATACACGATTGAATAAATCAACATAATTTGAATACATCGTTAAGTAATTACTGCTAAAATGACGAAGAAAATATAGAAAACGGGTAATTTCACCCCAGACTAAACTAATTATTTAATCGTATTTTTAGTATCTTTGAGTAAAAAGTGCAATAGGTAAATATTGATAAAAACAAATAAAAATGGTATCACTAGTCAAGAAAAAATAAATGGAGCCTACTTCTGAACAGTCTCCGTGAATTTGAAGGATTTTTCAAAAATCACCAATTATTGAAATACCCTACTGTACATGCATCTCCACACAACGTTTAGTTCCGAGATTGCTTGAGAATTAATAAAATTACTAGACAACAATCCAACTGATCTATTTATGTATTGGCGGCGGCAGAAGTGTATTAGAATGCGCATAAAGAAAAGAGGAATATCAGACAAAGAGGAATAATTAATGCAGAGGTAAGGAAAGACAAAATAGGCTTTCTAAACTGCGCATTGCCACGTCAAGCAACAGGCAGTGTTCAATTGCCACGTAAAGCAACAGGCAGTGTTCGGTTGCCACGTGAAGCAACAGACAGTGTTCGGTTGCCACGTGAAGCAACAGGCTGTGTTCAGTTGCCACGTAAAACAACATTCAGTGTTCAGTTGCCACGTAAAGCAACAGACAGTGTTCAGTTGCCACGTAAAGCAACAGGCAATGTTCAGTTGCCACGTGAAGCAACAGGCAGTGTTCAGTTGCCACGTAAAGCAACAGACAGTGTTCAGTTGCCACGTAAAGCAACAGGCAATGTTCAGTTGCCACGTGAAGCAACAGGCAGTGTTCAGTTGCCACGTAAAGCAACAGACAGTGTTCAGTTGCCACGTAAAGCAACATTCAGTGTTCAGTTGCCACGTCAAGCAACATTCAGTGTTCAGTTGCCACGTGAAGCAACAGGCAGTGTTCAGTTGCCACGTAAAGCAACAGCCAGTGTTCAGTTGCCACGTCAAGCAACATTCAGTGTTCAGTTGCCACGTCAAGCAACATTCAGTGTTCAGTTGCCACGTCAAGCAACAGGCAGTGTTCGGTTGCCACGTCAAGCAACAGGCAGTGTTCAGTTGCCACGTCAAGCAACAGGCAGTGTTCAGTTGCCACGTCAAGCAACAGGCAGTGTTCAGTTGCCACGTAAAGCAACATTCAGTGTTCAGTTGCCACGTGAAGCAACAGGCTGTGTTCAGTTGCCACGTAAAACAACATTCAGTGTTCAGTTGCCACGTGAAGCAACAGGCAGTGTTCAGTTGCCACGTAAAGCAACATTCAGTGTTCAGTTGCCACGTGAAGCAACAGGCAGTGTTCAGTTGCCACGTGAAGCAACAGGCAGTGTTCAGTTGCCACGTGAAGCAACAGGCTGTGTTCAGTTGCCACGTGAAGCAACATTCAGTGTTCAGTTGCCACGTAAAACAACATTCAGTGTTCAGTTGCCACGTGAAGCAACATTCAGTGTTCAATTGCCACGTAAAGCAACAGGCAGTGTTCAATTGCCACGTGAAGCAACAGGCAGTGTTCAATTGCCACGTGAAGCAACAGGCAGTGTTCAATTGCCACGTGAAGCAACAGGCAGTGTTCGGTTGCCACGTGAAGCAACATTCAGTGTTCAGTTGCCACGTGAAGCAACAGGCAGTGTTCAGTTGCCACGTGAAGCAACAGGCAGTGTTCAGTTGCCACGTGAAGCAACAGGCAGTGTTCAGTTGCCACGTGAAGCAACAGGCAGTGTTCAGTTGCCACGTGAAGCAACAGGCAGTGTTCAGTTGCCACGTGAAGCAACATTCAGTGTTCAGTTGCCACGTAAAGCAACAGGCAGTGTTCAGTTGCCACGTAAAGCAACAGGCAGTGTTCAGTTGCCACGTAAAGCAACAGGCAGTGTTCAGTTGCCACGTAAAGCAACAGGCAGTGTTCAGTTGCCACGTAAAGCAACAGGCAGTGTTCAGTTGCCACGTAAAGCAACAGGCAGTGTTCAGTTGCCACGTAAAGCAACAGGCAGTGTTCGGTTGCCACGTAAAGCAACAGGCAGTGTTCAGTTGCCACGTGAAGCAACAGGCAGTGTTCAGTTGCCACGTAAAGCAACAGGCAGTGTTCAGTTGCCACGTAAAGCAACAGGCAGTGTTCAGTTGCCACGTAAAGCAACAGGCAGTGTTCGGTTGCCATGTAAAGCAACAGGCAGTGTTCAGTTGCCACGTAAAGCAACAGGCAGTGTTCAGTTGCCAGGTATCAGCTTAATTATCTTACCTGTCGCTAAGAATGCCGGCGATTGGAGCGCCTACGAGCATCCCTAGCATGTACATTCGTTCGTACGTTGCCCGTAGGTAATCCGAAGAGCACACGAGGTCAAACTGTAAATAGGGTCAAGGAAGGTCAGAGGTTAGAGATATATTTCTGTTGGTCTATCTGTCTTTCTTTTTCTCTTTTTTTTTATTTCTCTCCTCTCTCATTCACTCATTCACTCATTCTCTCTCTCTCTCTCTATCTCATTCTCATTCTCTATCTCTCTTTTTCTCTCTCTTTCTCTCTCTCTCTATCTCTCGCTTTTTCGCTCTCTCTCTCAGTCTCTCTCTCTCTCTCTCTCTCTCTCTCTCTCTCTCTCTCTCTCTCTCTCTCTCTCTCTCTCTCTCTCTCTCTCTCTCTCTCTCTATCTATCTATCTCTCTCTATCTATCTCTCGCTCTTTCGCTCTCTCTCTCATTCTCTCACTCACTCACTCACTCACTCACTCACTCACTCACTCACTCACTCACTCACTCACTCACTCACTCACTCACTCACTCACTCACTCTTTCTCTCTTAATTAAGTCACATATAAATAATCTACTAATTACAACATTCCTAATTCATAACTTACTAAACTACCAATTCTAATCATAAATAATAAATCCTAATCCTGATTTAATAATTACTAGTTCCAATCTAGTAAATTCCAAAGTCCAAATCTACTAGTTTATCAATTCTAATTCTAATTTCCTAATCAATCATTCTAACTAACAAAATCCCAAATTCCCAATCTACTCACTCTAATTCTAACAGACTAATAATTCTAATCTACAGATCACCCCATTCCCAATCATATTAATCGCCCCTAATTCCAATCTCTTAAATTCCATGCTAATCATATACCCAGGAGGTTATCATATTCCCAGGAACTTACCTGCGTCGTGAGAGTGTGTGCTGGTGAAGGTGAGGTGATCATGTTCCCAGGAACTTACCTGCGTCGTGAGAGTGTTGGTGAAGGTGAGGTTATCACATTCCCAGGAACTTACCTGTGTCGTGAGAGTGTTGGTGAAGGTGAGGTTATCATATTCCCAGGAAGTTATCAAATTCCCAGGGACTCACCTGCGTCGTGAGAGTGTTGGTGAAGGTGAGGTGATCATATTCCCAGGAACTCACCTGCGTCGTGAGAGTGTTGGTGAAGGTGAGGTGATCATATTCCCAGGAACTCACCTGCGTCGTGAGAGTGTGTGCTGGTGAAGGTGAGGTGATCATATTCCCAGGAACTTACCTGCGTCGTGAGAGTGTTGGTGAAGATGAGGTGATCATATTCCCAGGAACTTACCTGCGTCGTGAGAGTGTTGGTGAAGATGAGGTGATCATATTCCCAGGAACTTACCTGCGTCGTGAGAGTGTGTGTTGGTGAAAGTGAGGTATTCATATTCCCAGGAACTTACCTGCGTCGTGAGAGTGTTGGTGAAGGTGAGGTTATCATATTCCCAGGAACTTACCTGCGTCGTGAGAGTGTGTGCTGGTGAAGGTGAGGTGATCATATTCCCAGGAACTCACCTGCGTCGTGAGAGTGTGTGCTGGTGAAGGTGAGGTGATCATATTCCCAGGAACTCACCTGCGTCGTGAGAGTGTGTGCTGGTGAAGGTGAGGTGATCATATTCCCAGGAACTTACCTGCGTCGTGAGAGTGTTGGTGAAGGTGAGGTTATCACATTCCCAGGAACTTACCTGCGTCGTGAGAGTGTGTGCTGGTGAAAGTGAGGTGATCATATTCCCAGGGACTCACCTGCGTCGTGAGAGTGTGTGCTGGTGAAGGTGAGGTGATCATATTCCCAGGAACTCACCTGCGTCGTGAGAGTGTGTGCTGGTGAAGGTGAGGTGATCATATTCCCAGGAACTCACCTGCGTCGTGAGAGTGTGTGCTGGTGAAGGTGAGGTGATCATATTCCCAGGAACTCACCTGCGTCGTGAGAGTGTGTGCTGGTGAAGGTGAGGTGATCATATTCCCAGGAACTTACCTGCGTCGTGAGAGTGTGTGCTGGTGAAGGTGAGGTGATCATATTCCCAGGAACTCACCTGCGTCGTGAGAGTGTGTGCTGGTGAAGGTGAGGTGATCATATTCCCAGGAACTCACCTGCGTCGTGAGAGTGTGTGCTGGTGAAGGTGAGGTGATCATATTCCCAGGAACTTACCTGCGTCGTGAGAGTGTTGGTGAAGGTGAGGTTATCACATTCCCAGGAACTTACCTGCGTCGTGAGAGTGTGTGCTGGTGAAAGTGAGGTGATCATATTCCCAGGGACTCACCTGCGTCGTGAGAGTGTGTGCTGGTGAAGGTGAGGTGATCATATTCCCAGGAACTCACCTGCGTCGTGAGAGTGTGTGCTGGTGAAGGTGAGGTGATCATATTCCCAGGAACTCACCTGCGTCGTGAGAGTGTGGGCTGGTGAAGGTGAGGTGACATATTCCCAGGAACTCACCTGCGTCGTGAGAGTGTGTGCTGGTGAAGGTGAGGTGATCATATTCCCAGGAACTTACCTGCGTCGTGAGAGTGTGTGCTGGTGAAGGTGAGGTGATCATATTCCCAGGAACTCACCTGCGTCGTGAGAGTGTGTGCTGGTGAAGGTGAGGTGATCATATTCCCAGGAACTTACCTGCGTCGTGAGAGTGTGTGCTGGTGAAGGTGAGGTGATCATATTCCCAGGAACTTACCTGCGTCGTGAGAGTGTGTGCTGGTGAAAGTGAGGTGATCATATTCCCAGGGACTCACCTGCGTCGTGAGAGTGTTGGTGAAGGTGAGGTTATCATATTCCCAGGACCGACAGGGCTCCTTCACGAAGCCTCCTCCATCTTCACTGCTGTTGGCGAAGAAGTGGCAGTTTTCCCTGGAAGAAGGAGAAGATTGAGGAAAAAAGTATAGGAAATAAATAGAAGTGAAATGAAGGGAGAGAGAGAGAAAAATAAAACACGAAAGGGGGGAGGAGGTGGGAAGGGAGTGGGGAGGAGAGGGGGGAGGGAAAGAGGAGGAGAGGGGGGAGGGAAAGGGAAGGAGGTGGTAAGGGAGAGGGGGGGGTGGGAGGAGGAAGGGAGGGGGGAGGGAAAGGGGAGGAGAGGGGGGAG
>NW_028234412.1:3785530-3795530 GCF_977035675.1 Penaeus japonicus
AATAATGATAATAATAACTGCAATGGTAATAATAATAACAATAACAGTAATAATAATGATAATAATAACTGCAATAGTAATAATAATAACAATAACAGTAATAATAATGATAATAATAACTGCAATATAAATAACAATAACAATAACAGTAATAATAATGATAATAATAACTACAATATAAATAACAATAACAATAACAGTAATAATAATGATAATAATAACTGCAATATTAATAACAATAACAATAACAGTAATAGTAATGATAATAATAATAAATGAAAATTATATTATTTATGAAACATAATCAAAACAGGAAAACAAACTATGATAATCATAATAGTCTTAATTAATAGCCATCATCCTATTAGAATCATTTTCATAACTACCTCATTATCCTTATTAGAATCACCGTAAAAGAAAAATAATGCCTTTCTCCTCATCACTGTTAGTATCACCGTGAATCATCTATTGTTTGGAAGAGCGAAAAGAAAAAAAAATCCACGGTGAAAATAATGATTTAAAAGTGAACGAACAAAAATGACAATGCATTTTCCATTTCCTGAAAGTGATTATTTAAGGAAATTGTCGCTCGTTACTAAATAATTACTGGAAAGTATTTTTGTCATTCTTATTCCTATGTTTTTTTTTTTGTTTTGTTTGTTTTTTGCTTTATGTGTGTGGGTATGGGTGGGTGGGTGGGTGTGGGTGTGGGGGGGTGAGGGTGTGGGTGTGAGTGGGTAGGCGAGGGTGTGTGTGGGTGTGGGAGCGTGAGTGTGAACGTATGTGTGTGTACATGGGTGTGGGCACATGAATGTATGTGCGTGCGCCCATGCGTGCGCACACGTGAAATCTATACCCGCCTCTTCAAAATAATAACTAATTATTTCATTAAAATCCACCATAAGCACAAGGCTAAAATCCACCATCGATCTAAACAACAGCCCCCCCCCCCCACCCCCGCCACCTCCTGCTCACACCCATCATCATGAGTTAAAATACACTTACTCATACAGACACATATACACACTTTTTATTAGTGAAAATCTCACTCCATTTCTCTTCCCACACTAATACCTCGTAGCGTGGAATAATGTGCTATTTAACAATTTGGATAATGTGAGTGTACTGAAGATGGAGAGAGGGAGGGAGGGAGGGAGGGAGGGAGGGAGAGAGAGAGAGAGAGAGGGAGGGAGGGAGGGAGGGAGGGAGGGAGGGAGGGAGGGAGGGAGGGAGGGAGGGAGAGAGAGAGAGAGAGAGGGAGAGAGAGAGGGAGAGAGAGAGGGAGGGAGGAGAGAGAGAGAGAGAGAGAGAGAGAGAGAGAGAGAGAGAGAAGAGCGAGAGAGAGAGAAAGAGAAGAGAGAGAGAGAGAGGGAGAGAGAGAAGAGAGAGAGAGAGAGAGAGGGAGGGAGGAGAGGGGAGAGAGAGAGAGGAGAGAGGGAGGGTGAGGGAGAGAGAGAGAGAGAGAGAGAGAGATGGGTGAGAGAGATGAAATAGAAAGAGAGGGAGAGAGAGGAGAGAGGGAGTGAGGAGAGGTGAGAAGGAGAGAGAGAGAGAGATCGAGGGGAGAGGAGAGAGAGAGAGAGAGAAGAGAGGAGGGGAGAGAGGAGAGCAGAGAGGGGAGGAGGGAGAAGGGAGGAGTGGAAGAGTGAGAGAGAGAGAGAGAGGAGGAGGGGAGGAGGAGGAGAGAGAGCGTGAGAATAGAGAAGGAGAGAGAGTGGAGAGAGAGAGAGAGGAAGGGGGAGAGAGAGGGGGAGGAGGAGGAGGAGAAGGAGAGAGAGGAGAGAGGGAGAGAGAGGAGAGAGAGAGAGAGAGAGAGAGAGAGAGAGAGAGAGAGAGAGAGAGAGAGAGAGAGAGAGAGAGAGAGAGAAAGAGAGAAAGAGAGAGAGAAAAGAAAGAGAGAGAGAGAGAGAGAAGAAAGAAAGAAAGAGAGAGAGAGAGAGAGAGAGAGAGAGAAAGAAAGAGAGAGAGAGAGAGAAAAGAAAGAAAGAGAGAGAGACGAGTGACCTTGGCAGCGCTTGTTACAGCTCGCTGGCTCTTCAAAACGGCTCTTCCTCACTCCTCCCCATTCCTCATCGCTGTTCAATTTCCTTTTTCGCGAGGGACTTGCTCTCTTGTCTGTTGCAAGGTTGCATGGCCACATTCCGTTTGTTGTTGTTGTTGTTTTTTTCCTGTTCGTATTCTTCTTCTTTCTCTTTCTCTTTCTCTTTTTCTTTTATTTCATTCGCTGGCTCTGTTTTGTTTCTCTCTGTCTTTGTCTCTTTTTGTCTCTGTCTCTGTTTCTTTCTGTGTCTGTCTCTTCTTCTGCCTCTCTCTCTCTCTCTCTCTCTCTCTCTCTCTCTCTCTCTCTCTCTCTCTCTCTCTCTCTCTCTCTCTCTCTCTCTCTCTCTCTCTCTCTCTCTCTCTCTCTCTCTCTCTCTCTCTCCCTCTCTCTCTCTCTCTCAAATATACATTTACATGATTATCTTTCTCTCCCATTTTCCCTTTTATTTTCCATCTCTCTTTTTCCTCTTCATCTTCCTCTTCCATTTCCATATCCTTCGTCTCTTTCTATCTTCTATTTCCCCTATTCCCTGTTCTCATTTTCACGATAATAACCAACCGTGTTTATGAACCGTGTCTTATCCGGATGTTTTCTCTCTCCTAGCGGTCTGTCCGTGTTATTATCTTATTCTTATTCTTTCTATTCTTATTTGTTATTCTTATTATCATCATTACTATTATTATTATTATTATCATCATTATTATTATTATATTATTCTTGTGTGATTAATGACATCGTGCTGACAATGGGATGTCACTTTATGCCTTGTGTGGTTAATGGCATCAAAAAGGACGTCAATAATGGACGTCAATGGCAATAATGATAATAATAATGATAATAATGATAATAATAATAATAATAATAATAATGATAATAATAATAATCATCACAATAATCATAATAATAATGATGATAATAATGATTATAATAATAATGATGATGATAATAATAATAATAATAATAATAACAATAATAATAATAATATAGAAAATAAACACTACCAAAATTGATATACTATTAAGCCTGAAATACGAGAACAGATAATATGCCATTTTAGCTGAGGCACTAACACATCTGCAATCATAGCTCATAACTGCTATGCCATTTGCAATGTTGAGGGGAACAGCCTGTAACTAGCATCTCTCCCCTCCGTCTTTCTTCATCTCTGGCCCTTAGACAAGAGTCAAACGTTCACAAAAGAGCGAAAATAAGAGCGTAAAAGAGGTCGTAACGTCCTGCAGACTTCCTCTTCGGATGTACTTCTAAGACGTTCTGTGTGAACACGTTCCTGACACGTTACTGTGTTTACTTTGGTTTCAAGGATCAAAAGACTGTGACTTGGAGGAGAGTAAGATCGTGGCGAGAGAGAGAGAGAGAGAGAGAGAGAGAGAGAGAGAGAGAGAGAGAGAGAGAGAGAGAGAGAGAGAGAGAGAGAGAGAGAGAGAGAGAGAGAGAGAGAGAGAGAGAGAGAGACAGAGACAGAGACAGAGACAGAGACAGAGACAGAGACATAGAGAGAGAGAGAGAAAGAGAAAGAAAGAGAGAGAAACCAAGTGAGAGTAAGTCAGTCAGTTCTGAAGAGAAATCTAGTTTAGACTCGAAACGTAAGGAACAAGGAATATGATATTTCCTTTATCATATAATACCTGGCCCCCCTAACTGTCTTCACCCAACACACACAACTACACAAACCTGACACCCGGTTTTTCATCGTACAACTTCAAACCGCAAATTTCCCAGGCTACCTACGAGCGACCATTAACAAAAACTAGGAATACCAGTTCTGGACTTGTCAGGCTTCTCCAGCTCAAAAAAGAAAGAAAAAAAACGTTCAATTTATCTTTTAAGTGATAAAAAAAGGCTCATCTCGTAATAACCCTTAAATTAAACCCTTTGCTCCTATTATTATCTATCTCTGATTATACAATACGACATAACAATCTCAAAATATTAGAATATACCACATGGACATCCTGTATTTCTAACATAACATAACATAACATAACAAATCAATACGGTTCACAGAATACCCTTAAGAAATCACAAAATACCACAGTGTACCACAATCTATCTCACTATGCTACACCACCATCGGTTGTAGCAGCTTGTGCAGGTACAGATAATGAAGATTCCACTGGTATATATGTCAGAGGGTAAGTGACAGGCTATACCACTTGGCTTATCAGAGTGCCAGTTAGGGTACGACTGGTAAGTGTCAACCAAAATGTAGTAACTGAAGTGTATAAGGGAGAGGATAGGAGAGGAGAGGAGAGAGAGAAAGGGGGGTAGAGGAGGAGAGAGAGAAGGAGGAGGGGGAGGATGGAGGGAGGAGGAGGAGGATGGAGGGAGGAGGAGGAGGAGGAGGATGGAGGGAGGAGGAGGAGGAGGATGGAGGGAGGAGGAGGAGGAGGAGGAGGAGGAGGAGGAGGAAGGGGGAGGGGGAGGAGGAGGAGGAGGAGGGGAGAGGAGATTGGAGAAGACGAGAGAATAGAGAGAGAGAGAGACAGAGAGAGAGAGAGAGAGAGAAATAAATAAAAGAATTAAATCTTAAAATCAGTATGCCCTCTGATTAGGATGACGTGTGATTGTCTATCTTAAAATCTCTCTCTCTTTCCCGATTATTTCATTTTCATTTTCACCTCTTTTCTCTCTTTCTCTCTCTCTCTCCCAACCCTTCCCCTCCCACTCCACCACCCCCTCCAACCCTTCCCCTCTCAACTCTCCCTTCCAAACCCTCCCCCTCCCCTCCTTCCCCTCTTCCCAACCCCTCCCCCTCCTCCCCCTTCCCAACCCTTCCCCCTCCCACTCCACCTCCCCCCCAACCCTTCCCCTCTCAACTCTCCCTTCCAAACCCTCCCCCTCCCCCTCCCCTCCTTCCCCTCTTCCCAACCCTTACCCCCTTCTCCCCCCCAACCCTTCCCCCCTCCTCCCACCTTCCCACCTCTTCACCTCCCCCCTCCCAACCCCTCCCACTCCACCTCCCCCCCAACCCTTCCCCCCTCCTCCCTCCTTCCCCCCTTCCCAACCCTTCCCCCTCCCACTCCAACCCTTCCCCCTCCCACTCCACCTCCCCACAACCCTTCCCCCCCAACCCTTCCCCCCACCCCCTCTGACGCACCCAATTTCTCTCCTCTTCTAACACTCGACGGAATTTTTCGTTTTGTTTCCGGGAAGGGCTGACGAGGGTGTCCTTTTAACGGGAGGGTGGAGGGGGGTGGGTGAAGGAGGGTGGAGGGATGGGTGGAGGAGGGAGAAGGGTGGAGGGTGGGTGGATGAGGATGGTGGGTGGATGAGGGTGGATGAGTGGGTGGATGAGGGAGGAAAAAGAAGGGTGGAGGATACGTGAAGGGAGGGTGGAGGGTGGGTGGATGAGGGAGGAGGGAGACGGGTGGAGGGTGGGTGGATGAGGGAGGAGGGAGAACGGTGGAGGATGGGTGGATGGGGGAGGAGAGAGAAGGGTGGAGGATGGGTGGATGAAGGTGGAGGGTGGGTGGATGAGGGAAGAAAGAGAAGGGAGGAGGAGGGGAGAGGAGGGAGGTGGGAGGAAGGAGGAGGGATGAGTGAGATGAGAGTAGGGAGGAGGGAGGAGGAGGGGAGAGTAGGGAGGAGGGACGGGGGAGGAAGGAGGGAGGAGGGAGGGAGGAGGAGGGAGGAGGAAGAGGAGGTAGTAAGATGGATGGAGGATGCAGAGTGTGGCCTGTGAATGAGTGCTTTACTGAGAATCGGATCATTTGGTAAGATCTTGGTTTTAGTCTTGCTTGTAATATATATATATATATATATATATATATATATATATATATATATATATATATATATATATATATATATATATATTTGTCTGTCTGTCTACCTGTATATTAGTACTTCTGGGTGTCTATCTATCTCTCAATCTATCTATTCCTCTCTCTCTCTCTCTCTCTCTCTCTCTCTCTCTCTCTCTCTCTCTCTCTCTCTCTCTCTCTCTCTCTCTCTCTCTCTCTCTCTCTCTCTCTCTCTTCTTTGCTCATGCTCTCGCTCTCGCTCTCTCCCTCTCCCTCTCTCTCTCTCTCATTATATATATATATATATATATATATATATATATATATATATATATATATGTAAATATGATTACTATTCATTTTCTGCCTTCGTTGTTACTGCAAAAGGTTACCCACTATCATTATTATCAATCTATTAATTTTCGAGGCGTGGTTTGATTCGATTGTTCTATCTATACCTTCTAACTCGCGAAAGCATGTGCAACAGCAAGCGCTTCTGCACAGTACACACGTGCAACAAGTACCTCATACAACCCCCCTCCCCCCTCCCCCTTCCCTTCCTCTCCCCACCCCCCACCCCCCTTATAACTAGGGCAGTGACGTCAATGATCTTTAATCTACATGTGACATTTGCAACGTATCTATGCCCTGAAGACTTCTGCGTCAACCTTTTAATTTCTATTTTCCTAATCGCAAACGCACACACACGCACACACACACACACGCCGTACATACCCACGCACACACACACGCCGTAAATATCCACGCACACACACACACACACACACACACACACACACACACACACACACACACACACACACACACACACACACACACACACACACACACACACACACACCGTACCTACACGCACACACACACGCAGTCTTCCATACGCCCTCCCTTGCCTCCGCGCATGCGCACACCCGCCCAGGCGTAAACAAAAAGACAAAATCGAAAGCAAATCACGCATGCGCACGGCAGACATCGCTAACTATTGGCGCACTTAATTTCTCTTAACTGCTTCACTCTCTCTCCCTCCTCTCTACCTCCTTTCCCTCCCTCCTTCCCCTCCCCCTCCTCTCTACCTCCTTTCCCTCCCTCCTTCCCCTCCCCCTCCTCTCTACCTCCTTTCCCTCCCTCCTTCCCCTCCCCCTCCTCTCTACCTCCTTTCCCCCCCTCCTTCCCCTCCCTCCTCCCCCTCCCCCTCCCCAAACTATTCTTACTTTCTTCGCTTTCATCATCTTTCTTCTGTTCCTCCTCTTCCTTATTCTATTCTTATTACTCTTCTCTTCTTCTCTTTCTTTGTCTTTCTTTCGTTTCCTTTTTCTTGTATATTTTTTATGGTAGAGAGAGAGACAGAGTGACGGTGGAGGTGGAGGAGGAGGAGGAAGAGGAGGAGGAGGAGGAGGAGACGAAGAAGAAAAAGAAAAAGAGGAAGAAGAAGAAAAAGAAAAAGAGGAAGAAGAAGAAAAAGAAAAAGAGGAAGAAGAAAAAAAATAAAAGGCCAAACAAAAATAGACAAAGAAAAACCAGTAAAAGAAAAAAAAAGAGGAAGAACAACAGAAACAAACGGAAGAACAAGAACAAGAACAAGAAGAGCAAGAAGATCGAAGCTAGAGAAGGAGAAAGAAGAAGAAAGAGAAGAAGAAGAAGAAGAAGAAAGAGAAGAAGAAGGAGAAAGAGAAGGAGAAGAAGAAGGAGAAAGAGAAGAAGGAGAAAGAGAAGAAGGAGAAAGAGAAGAAGGAGAAAGAGAAGAAGGAGAAAGAGAAGAATAAGAAAGAAGGAGAAAGAGAAGAAGAAGAAAAAGGAGAAAGAGAAGAAGGAGAAAGAGAAGAAGGAGAAGGAGAAAGAGAAGAACAATAACAAGAAGGAGAAAGAAAAGAAAGAGAAGAAGAAGAAGAAGAAGAAGAAGCAGAAGAAGAAGAAGGAAGTGTCGTAGAATTTTCTTGAAGTAACGCAAGGAAGCGAGAAGGGAAGGCTTGGCACCATCGCCGCCTAATCACGGCGCATCGAGCTCATAATGGCACTTGCCTCCGCGGGGCTGCTAAGGTGTTGGGGGGGGGGGGGGGGGGAGGGAGGGGAGGAGGGGAGGAGTGTGTGAGGGGAGGGGGGAATGGGGAGGGAGTGTGGGGGGAAGGAGGAGGAGTGTGTGGGGGGAGGGGGGGAATGGGGAGGGAGGAGTGTGGTGGGGAAGAAGGAGGGTGAGGAGGAGGGAGGAGGAGGAGTGTGGGGGGAAGGAGGAGGGTGTGTGGGGGAGGGGGGAATGGGGAGGAGTGTGGGGGGAGGGGGGAATGGGGAGGAGTGTGGGGGACGGGGGAGGATGAGGGTGTGTGGGGGAGGAGGGGGAGTGATGGGGAGAATGGGGGAGGAGTGTGTGGGGGGAGGGGGGAATGGGGGAGTGTGGGGGGGAAGGAGGGGAATAGGGAGGAGGGTGGGGGGAGGGGGGGAATGGGGAGGAGTGTGGGGGGAGGGGGGAATGGGGAGGAGTTTGGGGGACGGGGGAGGATGAGGGTGTGTGGGGGAGGAGTGTGTGGGAGGGGGGGGAGGGGGGATGGGGAGGAGTGTGTGGGGGGAGGGAGGAGGAGGGTGTGTGGGGGAGGAGGGGGAGTGATGGGGAGAATGGGGAGGAGTGTGTGGGGGGAGGGGGGAATGGGGGAGTGTGGGGGGGAAGGAGGGGAATAGGGAGGGTGGGGGGAGGGGGGAATGGGGAGGAGTGTGTGGGGGGAGGGGGGAATGGGGAGGAGTGTGTGGGGGGAGGGGGGGAATAGGGGAGTGGAAGGAGAGGGGGAGGAGTGTGAGGGGACGGGGGAGGGGAAAGGGGGATGATGGGGTGGGAGGAGTGGGGGGGAAGGAGTGTGTAGGAGGAGGGGGGGGAAGGAGGAGGGTGAAGAGGAGTGGGAGGAGGGGGGGAATGGTGGAGTGAGGGGAATTGGGGAGGGGGGATGGTAGGAGTGTAGGGGGAGGGAGGGGGATGGGAGAGGGAGAGGGAGAGGGGGATGGTAGGAGTGTGGGGGGGAGAGAGGAGGAGGGGGGAATGGGGGTGGGGGAGGAGGAGGAGGAGGGAATGGGGGTGGGGGAGGAGGAGGAGGAGGGGGGATGGTTGAGTTTTGGGGGAGGGGGTTAGGAGGAGGAGGAGGAAGGAAGAGGAGGAAGAAGAGAAACGGAGGGGGAGGGGGAGGAATAGCATGGGTAGAAGGGTAGCTCAAAGGGAGGGAGAAGAGACGTGGGAGGAGGAGGGTAGAGAGGGAGTGGGGAAATAAAGGAGAGGAGAAGGGAGAAGAAGAAGAAGAAGGAAAAGAAAATTGAAAAAAAATCAAAGGATATAGAAGGATAAGGAAGAGAAGGAGAAGAAGGATAAGGGAGAGAGGAAGAGAGGGGAAAGAATGAGAACATGAAGGAGGAAGAGGCAAAAAGAGAAAAAAAAAAGAGAGAAGGAGGGGGAGGATGAAGAAGAAGAAGAAGAAGAAGAAAGAGAAGAAGAAGAAGAAAGAGAAGAAGAAGAAAGAGAAGAAGAAGAAGAAGAAGAAGAAGAAGAAAGAGAAGAAGAAGAAGAAGAAGAAGAAAGAGAAGAAAGAGAAGAAGAAGAAGAAGAAGAAGAAGAAGAAGAAGAAGAAAGAGAAGAAGAAGAAGAAGAAAGAGAAGAAGAAGAAGAAGAAGAAGAAAGAGAAGAAGAAGAAGAAGAAGAAGAAAGAGAAGAAGAAGAAGAAGAAGAAGAAGAAGAAGAAAGAGAAGAAGAAGAAGAAAGAGAAGAAGAAGAAGAAGAAGAAGAAGAAGAAGAAGAAGAAGAAAGAGAAGAAGAAGAAGAAGAAAGAGAAGAAGAAGAAGAAGAAGAAGAAGAAGAAGAAGAAAGAGAAGAAGAAGAAGAAAGAGAAGAAGAAGAAGAAGAAGAAGAAGAAGAAGAAGAAATGCTTAACATCTGCTGGTGTTGATCCTGTCGCATGACGTCACACAGCGGCGCGGGAAAACAAAAACAAAACAAAAGAATAACGACCGATAAGGAAGAAAATAAGAATGAAAAAAAAATGGTGAAGGAAAGGCATAAGAAAGATAAGAAGAAGGAAATGATGAAGGAGGAAATTGAAGGATGGTGTAGATGAAGCAGAAGATAGAATGTGGAATAATCAGTTTAAAAAAAACAAGGACACGAAACAAAACAAAAGAGAGAAAAAAAGAAAACGAGAGAAAAAGG
>NW_028234412.1:3805107-3807607 GCF_977035675.1 Penaeus japonicus
TAAAATATCAAAATATTAAAATGTCCTTTTTTACTATTAAGCTTAATTTTTAGTGTTAGGGGTACATGGGAACCTATAAAAAGCCTAAGGGGTACTGAGGAACAAAAAGTTTGGGAATCCCTGCCCTAGACAGATAAGCTTTCAGGGGCACCCTTTAACCATACCCTAAACAGATAAGCCCTCAGGGGCACCCTTTAACCATACCCTAAACAGATAAGCCCTCAGGGGCATCATTTAACCATACCCTAAACAGATAAGGTCACTCCACGTCCTCTGAACTGTGGAATGTGAAGATTGTGTAGGAGGGGACACTTGTGATCTCTCCTTTACATGGAGTCTCGCCCGAGGAAGCAGGTGTGAGGATCTATGGATGATAGGAATATATTGACGTGAATGGCGTCATTGGTTATTGTTAGTTGACGGATTACATATATGTATGTATGTATGTATTTGTATATATATATATATATATATATATATATATATATATATATATATATATATATATATATATATGTATATGTATACATACACACACACACACGCACACACACACACACGCACACACACACACACACATATATATATATAGATAGATAGATAGATAGATATAGTTATAGATATAGATAAATAGATAGATAGGTAGATAACACAATAAGTCACACGATATACATTATGAGCAATCAACTATAATTTATTGATTTTAGGGGGTGGGGTGGGGTGGGTGACGGGGGTGCCAGACAACGAAGTCACGAGGACGCGTAAGCTACCCTAGTAGGGATGCGTGGCACTTCTGGGGCATTTTCTGAGCATTTAGAGAGAAATGTCTTTACATTGTGGATCAAATGATTGGCATTTTCTATATGCCGAATATTATGTCCAATATATATGCAAAAAAAATATCACCTGCGTGTGCGTGTACGTGTGTGTGTGTTTATATGTATGTATATATATCTAAATACGCTACTGGGAACGTTAAGTTAAGTTACAGGTATTTCTCTAAATATATAAATATGATTAAAAACTTATACCGATAGAATTAATGCAGAGTTTACGTAATTCGATTATCAGAATTCCAAACGCTACACGTATTACTCGGCACTATATAAAAGAAAAATGATGCTATAAGAAAGATCCAATTGTTAGGGAAAACACTACCTGCCAAGTAAAATCTTCGCGGGTTATCCCTTTTATATCAATCATGTATCTGGTATTTCCTCGTGGTATTGTAGTTTCGTTAGTAATTTGATAGCTTTTTGATAGAGTTCTTTACGACAAATGTAGAAAAAAGGTATACATGAGATTGAATCGTTTAAACAACGTAAGAGATGTAATTAACTCGTACCTCGATTTTGGTAATCGGGTAACTATGATGACGGGTGAACACGATATCTTTTTTCGATAGTTATCATCATTATCCTGTATCTAACAAGAAGAGTGTTTTTTCTACAAGTCATCCCTTCGAAAAGTGTCATTTACAGGGGTACATTCCGATTTCTTGTATTTTAGATCCAATTCCACTCCATATATGACTGAATTACACAAGTTATAGTTTCTCAAGGCTACATTATGTTTTCGTTGTATGGAGTACTTATAATGAAAATCTTTCTCCTGTACTCAAGAGATACAAAAATAAAATCTCTACGAGCGTCCCAAAACGTTTTCTTTTATAGTTTATCCTAAGGTACAAAGAAAACGGTAAAGAAGGAAAATGAATTTTAAGGGGAAACTTATTCTCCTCCTATACTCCACAATCATGGAAATTCCGGAGTAATATAGGAAGAAATTGCATCGACATGTGACACAAATTTACTTTAGTTTCAACATATATCTGTCTACCGTAAAAAATAATATGTAAGTGAAGCAAGATACACAATAGTTTTTTCCGACACTGTACCCCCAACATTAAACATATACACGATACATAAAAAAAAATTCCAATCTTCTGAGTCACAATGTAAAGACATTTCTCTCCAAATGCTCAGAAAATGCCCCCAAAATGCCAAGCATCTCCCCCCCCGGCACCCTCTCATCCCCCTCTACCCCTTTGAAACATCCTGGATCAGCCATTGGAGGTTAAGACTTCCTGTTTCTCGTTAAGGATGTTAAGATATTCTGAGTGACAGAATTAGAGACCCGATATGAAGTGAGATCTCATCCGCTATATGTATATGTGTGTATGTGTATGTATATATATGTATATATATATATATATATATATATATATATATATATATATATATATATTATATATATATATTATTTTTATATATATATATTTTTTTTTTATATTATATATATATATATATATATATATATATATATGCCTAGTAGCAGTGCAAGATACGAACATCATGTCTATTTTTTTCTTCTTTTTTATTTTCAGAGTCATTTCTTGTCCTATATATATCATACCGTGTCATAGTACTGTGGCTATCCTGTGGTTATGATATAATGTGCTGTGCTTGACACCAACCTTTCATAGCTCATGTGTGGTAAT
>NW_028234412.1:3815107-3817607 GCF_977035675.1 Penaeus japonicus
ATTCCCTCACATAACAACCACAGACAAAGTCAAAATTCCCTCACATAACAACCATAAACCAAGTCAAAATTCCCTCACATAACAACCACAAACAAGTGTCAAAACTCCCTCACATAACAACCATAAACAAAGTCAAAACTCCCTCACATAACAACCACAAACAAAGTCAAAACTCCCTCACATAACAACCACAAACAAAGTCAAAACTCCCTCACATAACAACCACAAACAAAGTCAAAACTCCCTCACATAACAACCACAAACAAAGTCAAAACTCCCTCACATAACAACCACAAACCAAGTCAAAACTCCCTCACATAACAACCACAAACAAAGTCAAAACTCCCTCACATAACAACCACAAACAAAGTCAAAACTCCCTCACATAACAACCACAAACAAAGTCAAAATTCCCTCACATAACAACCATAAAAAAGTCAAAATTCCCTCACATAACAACCACAAACAAAGTCAAAACTCCCTCACATAACAAGCATAAACAAAGTCAAAACTCCCTCACATAACAAGCATAAACAAAGTCAAAATTCCCTCACATAACAACCACAAACGAAGTCAAAATTCCCTCACATAACAACCATAAACCAAGTCAAAATTCCCTCACAAAACAACCATAAACAAGTGTCAAAATTCCCTCACATAACAACCATAAAAAAGTCAAAATTCCCTCACATAACAACCGCAAACAAAGTCAAAATTCCCTCACATAACAACCACAAACAAAGTCAAAACTCCCTCACATAACAACCACAAACAAAGTCAAAACTCCCTCACATAACAAGCACAAACAAAGTCAAAACTCTCTCACATAACAACCACAAACAAAGTCAAAACAACCATCCTACCACCAGGCATGAGGTGGCTTGCCTTCATCCTGCTCTTCAGTACAGCGAAGTCACGAGACCTTACAACCTCACTCCCCGACATCGATGTGGCTTTGTCTTCTCTCGATGTGTACGCCCATCCAGCCCACACTCACGTCTCGGTGTTAGATCCGGAGGGCGTTTTCACGGTGTTTTGGACGCCCGGCGCAGAGGTGGGTGGAGGTTTTTTTTTATGCGTCTAACATATGTTAGTTGGTGAAAGTAGATCGGTTTAACAAGGTAAGTTCGGGAATTCTTTTCTGGAAAAGTTTGCCAACTTTATATATATATATATATATATATATATATATATATATCATATATAATATATATATATGATATATATATAATATATATAAAAATATATATATATAAATGTATGTATATACATATATATATAAATATATACTTATATATATATATACATATATAAAATATATATATATATATACATATATATGAATATATATATCACTATATATAATATATATATATATAGCATACAATATACTGAACTATAATCAATAAGATGTGGTGTGGTTTGTGTGTGTGTGTTTGTGAAGGTGTTTGTGTGTGTGTGCCATATATATATATATATATATATTATAAATATATATACATATATAATATATATATATATATATACATATACATATATATGTGTGTATGTAATATATATATGTATATATATATATATTATATACACATATATGGCGCTGTGTGTGTGTGGTGTGTTATTATTAATAAATATAACAAATATATATATATAAATATATAATATTAAATATATATATATATATATATATATATTATATATAATATTAATATATATATATATATACTATATTATATATATAGCTATATAAATGATATAAATAAAACTATATTTATATATAATATAATATATATATATATGTGTGTGTGTGTGTGTGAGTGTGAAGCTAGTGTGTGTGTGTGTGTGTGTGTGTGTGTGTGTGTGCATATAAATATATATGATATTATCATATAAATATATATATATAAATATATATATATATATATATATAGTATCAGCCAATATACAATATATATGTGTGTGTGTATGTGTATATAAGTAATATATAATATAAATTATAGTCATATCTATATATATATATATATACATCTATATATGCGTGTCGTGTTGTGTATATAATATAACTATATATATATTAATCTTAATATATATATATATATAAATATATATATATATATAATATATATATATATATATGTGTTAGTGTGTGTGAGGTGTGTGTGGTGTGTGTGTTGTGTGATGTGTGTGTGTGACCGTGTGGTGTAAAGTTTTTAATATATATTTTTAATATAATATATATATATATTAATCAATATATATATATAATAATATATTCCCTATATAGTGTCATGTATGTACTATACACAAACACAAACACACACACCACACACACACACAACACACACACACACACATCACACACCACACACACATATATATATATATATAAGATAATAGATAGATAGATAGATAGAATTAGATATATAGATATATAGATTTACATAATAATATATATTATATAAACATATATAGTATTATATATATATATATATATATATATATA
>NW_028234412.1:3827607-3830107 GCF_977035675.1 Penaeus japonicus
GATAGATGAGAGAGAGAGAGAGAGAGAGAGACAGATAAAAAAAAAAAGATACCCGTTATGACGCTACCACCCGTCTTAGAAAAAAAAAAAAAAAGATAAATCTCTCATTAAAAAAAAAAAAAACACTAAAAGCTAATTCTTCCATCCACTCACCCTTAGCACGATCGATCCGCCTACGTCACTTCCGGGGAGACCAAGAACTCGAACCCATGGCCGTTGACTCTTACTTCGACGCCGACTTCCAGCAGTCAAGACGCCTGTCGAAGGAGGTTCGGCTTTTGCCAGGCGACCACCTCACTGTAGGTCAGTCGAGTCGTCAGATTTTCTTTGTTTTTATTCTTTTTTTTTTCTTTTTTTTCGGTATGTCTCTGGATGTTGTATGTTTCAGTGTATTTTAGTATGTGCCTTAGTATATTATGTGGCTCAGTATGTGTCTCAGTATATTATGAGGCTCAGTATATTATATGGCTCAGTATATTATGTGGCTCAGTATATATGTCTCAGTATATTATATGGCTCAGTATGTCTCAGTATATTTCAGTATATGCCTTAGTATATTATATGGCTCAGTATATATGTCTCAGTATATTATATGGCTCAGTATATATGTCTCAGTATATTATATGGCTCAGTATATGGCTCAGTATATTATATGGCTCAGTATATGGCTCAGTATATATGTCTCAGTATATATGTCTCAGTATATTATATGTCTCAGTATATGGCTCAGTATATTATATGGCTCAGTATATATGTCTCAGTATATTATATGGCTCAGTATATTATATGGCTCAGTATATATGTCTCAGTATATTATATGGCTCAGTATATGTCTCAGTATATTATATGGCTCAGTATATGTCTCAGTATATTATATGGCTCAGTATATGTCTCAGTATATTATATGGCTCAGTATATATGTCTCAGTATATTATATGGCTCAGTATATATGTCTCAGTATATTATATGGCTCAGTATATATGTCTCAGTATATTATATGGCTCAGTATATGTCTCAGTATATTTCAGTATATGCCTTAGTATATTATATGTCTCAGTACATGTCTCAATGGATGTCTCCGTGTATTTCATCTATGCAGCTATATATCTACGTATATATGTATCTATGTGTCCATATATCTATACATTACGTGTCTATGCATCTATATACCTATGTATCTATCTATGAATCTACGTATCTATGTATCTATATATCTATCTATCTATCTATGAATCTATATACCTATGTATCTATCTATGAATCTACGTATCTACACATCTATATATCTATATATCTATCTACAAATCTACGTATCTATGTATCTATATATCTACGTATCTATCTACAAATCTACGTATCCATGTATCTATATACCTACGTATACACGCATCTACCACTCTCTCCCCTCCCTCAGAGTGCGACTACGACAGCCGCAGCCGCAACAGGTCCACGTTCTCAGGCTGGGCCGCCGACGACGAGATGTGCCAAGCCTTCATCAACTATTACCCAAGAGTTGACATGGCCCTGTGCCGCTCTTCGCCTCACCCGAGCGTCGTGGCCAAGGCTTTCGATCTCTCGCCCTTCCAGGAGTAGGTGGTTGGGTCTTTGGGTCTTGTTGGGTCTCGTGGGTCGGGCGGGGGTGGGGGTGGGGGGGTGGGGGAGGGTTGAGTTTGTGGGCGTGGTAGGGATGGGCGGAGGGGCGTGTTCGATTTTTCCTTCTTTTTTTTCTTTCTTTCTTTCTCTTTTTTTGTCTCTTTGTCTTTTTCTTTGTCTTTGTGTCTCTGTGCCTGTCTGTCTCTGTATCTCTCTCTCTCTCTCTCTCTCTCTCTCTCTCTCTCTCTCTCTCTCTCTCTCTCTTCTCCTCTCTCTCCCTCTCTTCTCTCTCTCTCTCTCTCTCTCTCTCTCTCTCTCTCTCTCTCTCTCTCTCTCTCTCTCTCTCTCTCTCTCTCTCTCTCTCTCTCTCTCTCTCTCTCTCTCTCTTTCACTCTCTCTTTCTCTCTTTCATTCTACTGATGTGTATTTGAGAGAAAAATGAAAGAAAGACAGTGAAAGAAACAGACAGGCAGACAGACGAACGGACGGACGGACAGACAGACAGACGAACAGACAGGTGAACAGACAAACAGACAGACGAACAGACAGACAGACAGACAGACAAACCAACGCAACCCAACTCAAAATTCACATTCTCTCTCTCTCTATCTCACCTCCCTCTCTCCCTCGACAAGGAACATGGACCTCAACACCTTCATCTTCGACCCAAAAGTGGGAGCGGAAGGAGGTGCAGCAGGAGGAGGAGGAGGAGGAGGAGGAGGAGGAGGAGGAGGAGGAGGAGAGTCCTATCAGGAGGTGATGCAGAAGAAATCGTGGAGGAATTTCGACTTCAAGGAGGCTAACGCTCGGCTGCTCGAGGGCGACCACGTCATCAAGTGTCAGCTCAATTATGGAGTCAGCATGAAGGTAAGAGGGGACCAGGAGGAGGAGGAGGAAGGAGGGGGAG
>NW_028234412.1:3837607-3840107 GCF_977035675.1 Penaeus japonicus
TGTGTGGAAAGAATTGCCTCCTCCCATGCAGTGTAATGAGAAATACACTCTTTTTAGAAAAATTGACCTCGTCCATAAACCTGCAACAAATACGGTTCTCCTCTCTCTACCTTCTTCCTTGGGATACGTACGACAACAAAAAAAAAAAAGTTATACTGCAATGACACTGTATTAAAAGCAAATTTGAGTAGCTGTACACATACATATACAGTACATGAAATTGAACATAGACTCTGGGTGTAAAAAATTTTAACATAAAACCAACAGCAAAAACCAGGTACAGAGTTGGGCCCAATCACACTTCTTATCCTCGTTAAACACCTAACCTAAATAATAAAGAGAAAAAAAAAAGAAAAAAATATATATATATCAGCTCATCAATACACTTTTTTCATAAAACTTTAACAACAAAATAATAAAGAAAGAAAGGTTTTAAAAGGATTTTTTATTTTTCCTTTTTTTTTTAATCCCTCTTTCTTTCTTTCTTTCTTTCTTTCTTTCTAGCTCTCTCTCTCTCTCTCTCTCTCACTCTCTCTAATCTTTATACATTTATAAAATAGGATATAACGATAAGATCTCAAATTCTTTATAGACAGCTATCTAATGTCCAAAAAAGACAAAAGTAAATAATGCACTCTAGAACAATTAAAAATATCTAAAGAAAAAAAAAAGGTATTACAAAAGAAAAAAAAAAGAAAAAAAAAAGAGGGGGAAGAGGGGGACATAGAGGCAGAAGTGACACCATCATCTGATGACTTGAAAGTAGAAGGGAACGTCATCATTACTGTGCTTGTTAAGTACATTGCAGTCTGGCCTTGTAGATGCATTAGTAATCCCTCTCACCTGAGGAGGTGGCCCAAGGTGGGGGAAAACAAAAACAAAAACAAACAAAAAAAATGCGGAGACGAAGAAGAACAAGAGCAGAAAGGAAGTCTCGTGACATTTCATTATAGAAACAATTATATCAAAAGAGAGAGGAGGAAGGGAGGAAGGGTGGAAGGGAGGGAGGAGGGGGATGAGATGGGAGGGAGGGAGGGAGGGAGGGAGGGAGGGAGGGAGGGAGGGAGGGGAGGGAGGAGAGAGAGAGAGAGAGAGAGAGAGAGAGAGAGAGAGAGAGAGAGAGAGAGAGAGAGAGAGAGAGAGAGAGAGAGAGAGAGAGAGAGAGAGAGAGAGAGAGAGAGAAGAATAACAAGACTCAAGCAAAAGAAAGGGAGAAAGAGAGAAACAACAAGCGACAGAGGAAGGCAGAGAAGAACGAAAGAAAAAAAAGAGTTCAAAAGAAAGAGAGGCAAGCACACACATTAACCATGATGATGACAACTCGCAGCTACTCAACAGCCCGGTCTTACTTCCTCTTGTATTCACACAGCCAAGTTATTGTGGTAAGGTCTACCACAGGAAAAGAAAGAAGAAAATTAAATCTCTCGATCGAATGCCACTTCCCATATCGAGGAACTGACATGAATAACTCTTACCCATCCACACGGACAACTACATTCCACGTCACGCAACATGAAAATTTGCAAGAGACAAAAAAAGAAAAAGTAGAGAAAGTCTTTCTCACTTTATCGAATAATTTTCTTTCTGTAATCCTAACCACTAGAAATACTGTACTTGCACCTCGAGAGATGAAATGGACTGATGCTTCTTCTTTTCTTCATATCAGAAAAGAAAAGAAAAGAAAAGAAAAGAAAAAAACAACAGATTTAACACTGCCACTGTCTTTTCACATTATCATGTAAATCTTAAAATATCACACAACTGCAATGTATTAAGACCTTGTAAAAATTTGGTGCAATTTCCTGCAAACACTTATGCATAAGAAATACCTTTAGAACAGAACAGGTTTAGAAAAAAAAAAAAAAAAAAATGCACACCATTTCTAGTAAAATTTACAAATATTCTTCCTTTTCCGTTTATACATCCTGCATATATATATATACACATATATATATCAGTAATAATCATCATCATCATCGTAATAATAATAATGGTAAAGTCAAACGTGTATGTACATGAAGATTCTAAGTGTTTCTAGACAAGAGAGCCAAACTTAAAACTGGATTCTTGGTCAAGTCTGGCACTGGATTTTTGTTCTTACGCACAATTGTAAATGCCGAGCCGGGTGGAGTATTAGCATTATCTTAAGGTATGAAGAGAGAAAGAAAAAGAAAATTATAAAATGATGATAATAATAAAAATTAAAAAAAAAAAAAATAGATGCAGGTGTTTAAGAATAAAGATAGTAACTGCAATAACACCGTAGTGGTGATAATGATAATGAATATAATAAAACTCGCAAAAATAACAATGATAGCAATATTAATAACATCAATAATAATGATAATAATCGATAATGATTATAACAACACACATCTCAAAAAAAATAATAATAATAATAAATGAATAAAAATAACCATGCTAATTAATATCAAGAAAAATAAAAACAGTAAACACACAAATATTCCTAATATCTTCGGGATCCAATTCTTCTTATGAC
>NW_028234412.1:3845107-3850107 GCF_977035675.1 Penaeus japonicus
TGGCAGATATGCCCCTGAAGGTGTGAGTGATGTCCCCATCACTGAACTACTTACAGGAACTGTATCAATAAAATTGCCAATAGTCTGCACTGGAACAGCTGATGAAATGTTTGCTAGGTTGTTTGTTGACAGTCTGCTTGAACCACTTTGTTTTAAAGACTGTGTATTATTAAAGGGAACTGCAGGCATTTTTGTGTTCAACGGGTGTAAATTGGGAGATACTGTGGTGTTTGTCAGACAGAAGGGTTGAGAGACGGAGACTGTGGCACATGTGGGTATGGGGAACTGGGCTGAATTACTAAATGGTATGAATGGCATCGTACTAGAGATGTTACTCGAGGGAATATAGAGGGACGTGTTACATGACGGAGACAGGGTCGCACCCGACAAATCTGCAGACATCCCTGGACTGGCCAGGGAGACTGGCAGGGTGCTCGCGACACCCTCAAGGTACAGAGATGCAAAACTTGTTGGGAGAGGGAGTGTCATTTGCGCTCCTTGAGGGAGGATGAATTTGTTTCCTAATGAACTAGCTAAAGAGGGAGTCACGGCTCCTGATGTCACAGTAGTCTCAGCTGGAGCAAGGGTAATGGATGGTGTTATCACAGGAGGGTTCGGGCTAGAACTCATTGCAACCTCATTAGTCAACCCCTCACTCCTCTTATTGCCTGGTGGCCCTTCAGCAACATGAGATTTTTCCTTGTTCCCGCCATTCTTGGTTTGTGAGGGTGAGCGCGGCAGGTTGGGTAAACATCTGGAGTGAGGGGTGTGAGGTCTAGGGGACTCAACAGCACTGGTTAGCTTGGCTACTCCCTGTGGCACTGTGCACTGAGCAGAACTCGACAGCCTTGGAGACTGGGGGGTTTGGGGTCGAGGGGACTTAGGGGACTGTGGAGTGTGTGGTCGGTTTGTATCTGATATGGTCGTCTGCATTCCATGGGCATTAGACAGTCCCGGCAGACTGACCATCAGAGCTTTAGAGGACTGAGGCACGACAGGTTTAGAAGAATTAACAGAGCTCCACTGAGTCTTTGGAGTGATTAAGGTATGAGAGCTGGATGTTTGTACAGATGCATTCAGTCTGAGTGATGTGTTCATGGCAGCAAAGGTGGAGGAAGGAGGACCTGGGGACTGGGGGCTTGGTTGAGTTGAAGCAAACACCTGGCCAGGCCCAGTCACCTGTTTCGGACAACTGCCCGGCCAGAGAGATTGCATGCCTTGGACAGGAGTGCTCCCCATCTTCACTGACTGTGTCCCAGCCAACGAAGATGTTCCACTGCTTTTTCCGTGCTGCGTTTCTGCTTTCCCCAACTGGCAATGCTTGGGGGACTGTGGTGTGACAGGTCTGGACTGACTGGTACTAGACTGTCTGGGAGACTGGGCCGGATACGGCCTGGGAGACTGCGATGATGAAGTGGGAGTCCTGGGTGAAGGCGGTGTCATGGGTCGAGGCGATAGATTTTGGGGGGACACTTGTGACACCAGAGGCAGCACTGGAAGAAGGTTCTGTTGCAGGGACAGTTCTGGCATGATCTTGGCTCCTCCTATTCCTCGTGAGCCCAGCGCTGGCCTGTGAGGGAGGCAGGTGGGGAATGTCGGTATAAAAGAGGTGGAGGGATGAGGCGGAATAAGACTGATAGGTTCTGCGCCTTGGTAGATGTACGGATATGTTGGATAGCTGATGGAAGAGCTGGTATGGCATGGCATGGGCAGGTTGCCAATGGCTGTTGGAAAGGTCACCCCACAAGAGGGTATAATACCAACCCCAACTGCAGGTGCTGCCATGGCCAGATGCTGTTGAGGTTGGTGGACAGTATTGGAAATTGTTAGAGAGTTGACAGTAGCTGGTTTCACCTGTGTGATACATGTGGTTATGCTGGTTGAACCCCCAGCCTTCTGCTGCATCATAACAGGTGCATTGGAGACAGGGTGTGTGATTGTGGTTCGTGTTGGTATGACTGCACTGCTTGAATTGACCTTCAAGTCCGCCTTTGTGGTTGCACTCTCCCCACTAACCTCTGGCTTGGGGCTGTTGCTGTGAGAGGTCTGCTGACTCTTCTTCTCATTTTTGTTTGCTGAATTGTTGACATTGCTTGGGGGTTTGTTGTTAGTAATAGTTTTACCATTGTTGTGATGGGCAGCTTTACTCTCAGATTTGTTCTCTGCCAAACTATTAGTATTAAAACAGACTTTTGAACTTTGATTTGTACTTTCCTTTGTCCCACTTGCTATTGACGCAGGCAAGGTAGAGGGAGCTTTGGTACTGGTGACCACAGTGTTGTCTGCCTCAGAACCTCCACTCTGACTTCCCACTACTGTTGTACAAATGTTGCTCTGCGGAGCACAAGGTGTCACCTGGCTGGTGGTTGCTGTGACCATGAGCGCCCCTCCTGGACTTGCAGTTACCTTGGCTGGGAAAGAGGCCAGTGACTGAACGGAAGACACACTGGAAGTGGTGCCTGTGGTTGCCGACGTGAAGCTTGACAAACTCACATCATTACTTGCTGTCACTGTCACGGGTCCCGCAACCTTGGGATCCAGCTTGGAAACAAGGGTGCGCTTCACACAGCTGTTGCTCTCATTTGCCCCAGGGTACAAGGGTCTGACTCCTGTGCTAGGGTTGCCCAGAAAGCGAGAAGCATTGCGGACCTTGAAGAATTTGTTTGTTCGGGGGGCTTCGTGGTTGCCTTTGTTGATGGCCGACTTGCCTGCCACCAAGTGCACTCTAGAGATGGTTGGGTTCCAGCTCTTGGGGGGTGTCTTGAGCGTCTTGTAGCCATACGGCTGCGATGACTTACGACAGCCTCCGACTGGGGTCTTGGCTGCTGGCTCCTGCTTACCCTCCCTCTTGGTGTTGAGACCATTGTTACTTGGCTTTTCCTTGGTCTTGGTGTCCTCCTCCATCTGGGCTTTTGATGTCCCTGCCTTCAAGTGCGGTTTGTTGAGGTTGGCCAGACTTGCAGCAGTCAGGCTGGCTGGTATGTGGCTTGAGCGACCATCCTTGCCATTGCCACTGCTCTCCTTCACACTGTTTGGTTGCTGTTGCTGCTCAACAGACCTTCTGACATCTGAGGACCTCCTGTCTGATGCCTTCTCCCGAGTCTCAGTTGCAGGCTTCCCCTTAGCTCCCATTTCTGCACTTCCATCCGTTCTGGACATGTCACAAGTCCTCTCTTCCTTTGCATCCTTGCCAGCCCCACTTAACTCTTTGTGATTAAGATCTGGCCCACTCTCATGGCCAGGGGATACTCTCTTATCTCCTACCTCTCCTGCACTGTCAGCATTCACCCTCTCATTACTCACTGAACCTTTATCTTCCCCTGATCTGTGAGCCTCCTTCAATTTCATCTTTTTACTCTCAGCACTAGAATCACTAGAGGGCTTCTGGTCTCTCACCACATCTTTCACTGGGAAGTCCTCACCCAGAGACCCACTTTCTATCTTTGACAAAAGTTCACAAGCCTCTGTCTGTAAAGAGTTGATGACACCCTCCACTGTGGTGTCCTGTCCACACACACTCATCACTCCCGACTCACTTATCTTGAGCTGCACCTCCTTTCCCTCCTCCTCCGCATCCTTTTTCTTCTTCTTCTTCTCCCTCTCTTCCTTATTCTCCCTAGGCACTATTACATCACTGGTTCCTGACTTAGTTTCCATCTCAGGTCCCAAGCCACTCCAATTTTTGGGCCCGCCAGCCCCTCTCACGCCCCCATTGGCGTGATTTTGCGTCTGTGTGTTAGTGTTGCCTGCCCCCCCAGGAAACTCAACACCTCCGGAAATGCAGTTCTCACTCACTGGAATGCAGCCCTCACTGGGGACTATTGCACAGGGGACCGTTGCCGGGGCCATGCATGCCATCTCTGCTGGCACAAATGCAATCCCCACATTGACACCGTTACTGGGTGCAGGGAAGCCTGGCGTGTATGTCATCAATGCACCGCCTCCTAGACCATCACTTGGGTGGAGCACACCCTGCCCTTTGCCCACATCATTACTGCTACCCTCACTGTTGCCCTGCATTGTTTCACTCACTGAATTGGTCACTGTGTGCACAGGTTGTTCCTTTTCATTAGCCTGTATTTCCATTGGTTTAGCAGCCGGCGCATCTTCCTGCTTGACAGCCGCACTTAGCCGGGGACCTTCATTCTGAAGGGCCACCTCTGAGGCAACATCGGCGAACGACAATGGTGTAGGAGCTTCCGGGGGAGGCTCACTCTTGAGAGGCAGGGGGTAGCCCAGCACCCCTACTGCCTGCAGCAACGGGGCACACCGGTAGTCTGTCAGACTGCCCGCCGAGTCAGAGGAGGTGATACTACCCACACCTGTTCCCACATTGGGCTCCAGCTTGGGCATGTCCTCAGACATGCTGCCAGAATCCTTGCTGAAGGTGTCAGGATCCAATTTGATTTTCTTACTTGCTCTCTCGTATATTCGGTAGAGCAGCTGTAAGGGCTCAGTCTGTAAATATACATATAGAGTAAGATTATTTGCATATATCACATTTCATACTTTGGAAAACATATCATAATTCATCTCACTAGCTGATGACTACTTCATGAAATAGGAAAAGGTAAAATATGTCCATTTACAAAAGAAGATGGATGGTATTTCAATGGTGATTATTCACTGTCAAATTTCAGATTAATCTGGTCCTTCTCATTGCCCAACACTATCAAGTCACAAGATGCTGATATAAATACACTAGATACTGAGTTAGTCCTGGGTAACCCCCCCACCTTAGGTCAAAACATTAGCCGTAAGGGGCTAATGGTCCAGTGAGATTTCTGGTTAACCCTTCTGCACCAGGCATGGTTCATGGAGTCAGATCTGTTTCTTACAACATTTTTACTTTTGTTGAAATTATAAGCTATTTATCCCTACAGTTGAGTAGCTATGGCATCATACCAAATGCTAATTAGCATCACTTTGCACATACATCATATTTAGACTGCCTCCTTCAACTGGGATCATAATAAATACTAACATCTTTTCCTGGCTAC
>NW_028234412.1:3852607-3862607 GCF_977035675.1 Penaeus japonicus
AGAGGAAGAGGAGGAGGAAGAGGAAGAGGAGGAGGAGGAAGAGGAGAGGGAGGAGGAGGAAGAGGAGAGGGAGGAGGAGGAAGAGGAAAGGGAGGAGGAGGAAGAGGAAAGGGAGGAGGAGGAAGAGGAAAGGGAGGAGGAGGAGGAAGAGGAAAGGGAGGAGGAGGAAGAGGAAAGAGGGGAGGAGGAAGAGGAAAGGAAGGAGGAGGAAGGGGAAAAAAGGAGGAGAAGGAGGAAAGGGAGGAGGAGGAAGAGGAAAGGGAGGAGGAGGAAGAGGAAAGGGAGGAGGAGGAAGAGGAAAGGGAGGAGGAGGAAGAGGAAAGGGAGGAGGAGGAAGAGGAAAGGGAGGAGGAGGAAGAGGAGAGGGAGGAGGAGGAAGAGGAGAGGGAGGAGGAGGAAGAGGAGAGGGAGGAGGAGGAAGAGGAGAGGGAGGAGGAGGAAGAGGAGAGGGAGAGGGAGGAGGAGGAGGAGGAGTAGAAGACTAAGACTAAAAGTAAAAGTAAAAGTAGCATGAAGAGTAATAGTAAGAAGAGAAGGAAGATGAGGAAGAGGAGGAAGAAACAAAAAAAGAAGAAGAATCAGTTGAGAGATGAAGAAGAAGAGGAACAGGGTGAGGGGAGAGAGAAGCAGTATGGGGGCAAAGACAAGTAAAAATACAAACACAAAACAAGGTCACCCCCCACACCCGAAACCTACCCGCTGCCATGATGTAATGTAAGCCACATCAACCAGCGTCAGAGTGTCGTTCAGGGGGTCGTCGGATGAGCCTGTGAGGAGGGCCATGGGGTGAGAAGGCCCAACTCCAAACTTGGCCCTCAGCAGTCGCTTCAGGTGGGCCACACTCACTCCCGCGGGGCACTGCAGGTAGCGCATGTGACAACCACGAACCCTCTGTGGGAGAGATTGATAGGGCGATAATGGTGACCTTAGTAATTATTGGCTAAGGTCAAAAGAAACTGAGTAAGCTTCTTTTCTTTTTTCTTTCCTTCTTCTTTATTTTCTTCAAGGCAGCAAAATAAATATGACCAAAAAAAAAAGAAGAAAAAAAAAAAAAAAAAGTGGGGAAAAAGAGACAGGGCACCAAGGACTCACAGTAATTTCAGACAGTCGCGGCATGGCATCTCCCCTCGTTACCCCAGGGCTATCTGTCAGACAGCCATGATTGTTGGGGTGGGAGGGGGAAGCCTGGCTGAGTATTGGGGGGGCGGGACAGAGCGCAAGCGAGACGGGGTCGTCAGGGAGAATGTACCAGCGGCCGACGTCACTGCCCCCGTCCTCTTGGCTCGTGGGCTGCGTCTCCGGGTGGCCAGTGTAAAACTCTCTCCGTCGGCACATCTCATCTGTGGATGGGCGTGGGAGAATGAGGTTGAGGAGGTGACAGGGAGAATGGGAGAGTGAGATTGAGGAGGTGACAGTGAGAATGGGAGAGTGAGTTGAGGTGTTGGTGAGGACAGTGTGAGAGTGAGGTGGAGGTGAGGAGATGACAGTGAGAATGAGAAAGTAAGGTTGAGGATCTGAGGATGAGGAGGAATCAGGGAGGAAGACCAAGTAAAGTTAAGAATGTGAGAGAGAGGTTGAGAAGGTGAGGATGAAGACAGAATGGAATTGAAGAGGATTTTAAGATAAATTTGATGAGGTTGAGATGGAGGAAGTGAAGACGAGAGGACAAGGTCGAGGAGGAAAAGGGGTTGAGGAGAAAATGAGGCGGTCATCAAAGAAAGAGATTGAGGAGGAGGTACAGAAGATCAAGTGAGGCTAAGGGAGCAAGAATGAGAAAAATGAGAAATAGAGATATGAGGATGAGGTCTCAACTGCAATCATGTGAAGAGAATCATTAATCTAGTCTAGCAAGTAAAACAAGGAACCAACCTGACAGTATCTTCATGTGCTCTACCAAAAAAAGAAGAATAAGAATAAGATGGAGGAGGAGATGGAGGAGATGGAGGCGAAGGAGAAGAAAGAGAAAGAGGAGGAGGAGAAGGAGAAGAAGAAGGAGAAGAAGGAGAAGGAGAAGGAGAAGAAGGAGAAGAAGGAGAAGAAGGAGGAGAAGGAGGCAGAGAAGAAGAAGAAGAGAGAGAAGAAGTAGAAGGAGAAGCGATTGACTGCGTTCCTTAACCACAAGAGGAGCCTCGGCAGCACTCACTTTGGTACAGGCCGGGGACCAATTTATAAACTATGTCTTGCAGGGTCTTGTCCGGTCTGATGCTCAGCAGTGGTTTTGTCTTGTGAACTTGGACGTCGCAAATGGGACAAAATTTGCTCGATTCCAGGTACCGTACAATGCAGGTCTTGCAAACTGTCGGGAAAGAAGGGTAATGTTTCTGGTTATCTGTTTCCACTTCTCATTGCAGGGCCTGGAAACCGTGATGGTGTGCAGTCTATTTCCTTTATAATGGGTCTTTACCGTTCTTAACCCATTCACGCCGGGGCTATTCCGGCTTTGCATGGTCGTAATGCCAGGGTTTTCGGACACATAAGCCTAACACCTTGAGATTTTCAGGCGCACAAGCCATGAGCCTGGGCTGCCCGCTCACTCACCCTGAGCACCGGCCTTGCCCACATATTCCGTCACCGGCGTCTGACGCAAAAACCACGAAACGTGTCAGCACGTCATCCGGCGTGAATGGGTTAACTGGTGCTGTAATTTGGGGAGGGGTTGATCTTTTAACAACCATTATCAGTGCTTCATTATGCCTTCCTAAAATGCAGGACTGGCATGATTTCATTCAGGTTACTCCAATCTTACAATTCAACTATTTTCAAATCAGAGTTCAAAAAAAAATTAAAAAGTCATATTATTATAAAATTATTTGCAATTCCTTAAAATATAGCACTGAATATACTCTACCTTCCAATGTATGAAGTACCACACAATAAATTACAATATATATACTAAAAAAATAAGTATTAAAAACAGTATTGGTCAGGTTATCATACTCATATTTCAACAGAGTAGTATTATAAAGTCAACGATAATAGAAGGCTGTTGATTTAGGATCTTAGGAGAGTTAGTGTCCACTGATGCATGGTGTTTGAAAGAAGCAGATCCAAATACTGACAGACAGAGATAGATAACTGTCAATAATAATGCTGTGAACGTTTTACATTCACTATCATAGAAAATTATTTTTGTGGCTTAAGGTATACTTTTGGCTCATCTAAGAAACCAGAATTTACTTAGGACTTTAAACTTAAAACCAAAGAATGATAAGTGTGGCTTTTGCATTTCAGGAAACAACTATACAATAAATAAAATAAAACAACTGAAAACTACTTAATGGTAATCAATTCATTACTTAATTTACATCAGATCTAATAGATTTTTTCTTTTCTTTTTTTCTTTTTTTTTTTTGTCTTTTATCTGACTTTTCTAACAGTGCTAAGATGAACACTTAACTCATTGGTCGCAGTATTAAAAAAAGGTGTAAGCAGTAGGATGGCAGGTTTACATTGTCTGGCACGGTGCCATCCGCGTCTACGACCGACTCTGCCTTGGCAGCAAATCATGCCATCGACTGCTAATGGGTTAACCCATTGACAGCGGATGGCATGATTTGCTGCAAAGGCAGAGTTGGTCATAGACACAGATGGCACTGTGCCAGACAATGTAAACCCGCCATCCGACTGTATACATCTTATTAAAACCATGACCAATGGGTTAAAAGGGATCTTGCTATATTAAAAAAAAAAATTCAACTGAAAACCACGCCACTCATCACTTGATTCTCCAACAACATAAACCTTAGAACAACCAGACTCACAAGAATGGAGGCACTCGACGATGGTGGTTGCATCCACGTAATATCCCCCGCAGAGAATGCAGAGGAGATTTGGATGGAGCTCGGCTACGTGGAGCCGGCGTAGCCCACTCATCTTGGAACCTGGAAAGTAGAGTTCAAAATAAATCCTTCATTTACAATTGTATCGTTCCATGTCTTGCTATTGAAAGTTCTTATAAATCATAAGGTTTACTCATCTCACATCACGTCAAAATAGGAAACAATATTCAAAATCCCAGATCATAAAACTGTTTGACGGCACTAAACACCCAATCTCCCAGAAGCCATCCAAACTTCACCAAAATCGACTTCTCGAAAGCCTTATCAGTGATCCGTCTCCTTGGTCAATTCTCTGGGTATGTGGCATTTAATTCATAATGTGCCTAGTAGCTTTTCAGTCTGACTCAAGATATCATAAAACAGATTTCACTCCCTTTCTCAGTGTGGGTACGAGAAATGCTTGGATTGTCGAGTGTATTTCTGGTAACAATACATTCACATATTAAATGCAACCGTGGTAATTACACTTCCTAAGGTTCTTAGTCAACTAGGTAAGATCCAACAAATGTGACCATCTTTTAAATAGGTTGGAATGCACACACCAACAATAGGGGACTAAGAGGAGGGAAAAAACGTTTAGCATATGGTTACAGATGTGAGACCCGTAAGGTTAGTATATTTAACATGATTTATGGTAAATGTTGTTATGGAGTGTTAAATCTGGATATGCCCTCCTTATCTGAAATCCACTCATTTGCTAACTCCAATCTATTTTGTGATGGGAGATTAAAAATCTGTGTCCAATTATACTCTTGCTCTCCATGCATACAGTCAAAGTGCTGAATCCTCATTTGGTTCAGTTTGCCTCCCCCACAGCCTCAAACTCTGTCAGCTAATTGAGAATTCCTCATGCACCACTTACACAACGCCTATTGCTTAGCTGTTAAATAGCTTCTGGATAAATATACAAGGGCATTTTCTCTGTTCTTTTCAATTCATACATACTCAACTGCCTTAACAATTTGTTGTGGCATACTTCCATATTATTGAAAAATTCATAAGCTTCACTATTGGCTCCCTCATGTGTGCAGTGACAAAAAAACTAAATTTAGTTAATAATCACCTTAAATACATGACTTATAAATATCCCGTCTATATATCTATAAACTCGCAATTTGACTATTAGAAAAAAACAAATCTAAAAAACTGACCCTCACCTCTAACACAAAAAAAATCTAAATTTAATGCAACTCTTTAAGCTTACAACTTGGTTTGCTCCAAACGCTTGTCATTATGTAGTACATTCATGTATATGCCAATTGAAATAAATCTAAATATACCTATCTTTAACATCATGTTGGAATAGCTTCATCAATTGGTTATATTCTTACATACACAAAAGAGCACTTGCTATTAAAGATTAGATATTAGGAGTTACATAATCCATGCACGCTGACAATCCAATATTATTCCAAATTAACGCATTCCACAAACTCCCCACAGAAGGGCTAGGACGGTGAATTTCAATCCTTTTGACAAATGAACATTCTATATCCTTAATTACAACATGGTCTTCCTCTCTTTCTTATCTCCTTTTAAGACATATAGCATTTCCTTTCCCTTTCCCTCATTCTTTCCACTCATTATACAATGGTGAAAACTCAGGAAAGAGTTGCGGAATCTTATTCTTTTGTTTACCGTTGACGTTGTGCAACACCAACACTTGAGTTACTTTCACTGTAATTGTTTGATAAATCTCAGGTGTTTTCCAGTCACTTATCACAGCGAATCATTCTCTCTCTCTCTCTCTCTCTCTCTCTCTCTCTCTCTCTCTCTCTCTCTCTCTCTCTCTCTCTCTCTCTCTCTCTCTCTCTCTCTCTCTCTCTCTGTTATTTTTACCTATCTCATCTTTTCTCCCATCCTTAATTTTTTTTCCATCACACACTTTTACTCACTCACTCCCTCCCTCACTCATTACCTCATTCACTCCCTTATCACTATCATTGTCATTATCATCCTAATTATTATAATCATTATCATTACTATTATTAGTCATTATTGATACTACTATTAATATCATCATTACCCATACAGATAATTTCACAAGTGTTTAGTGACCAAGGAGTCAATTAGTTTGGACCTGACTACCTATTATTGTCATTATTAACTTGAAGATAATGATAATAATAATTATATAAATAATATTAGTAACTATAAAAATAACTATATAAATAATATTAGTAACAATAAAAATAAAAATAATAATAATAATAATAATAATAATAATAATAATAATAATAATAATGATAATAATTTTTGGCCGCCCAATAATCAAGGAATCAGATAAACAAGCAATATCAGGTAGGCTTACCAACAGACTACCAGCTTGGAACCATCTATGTGTAAGAAAAAAATTAAATCTTGACAACAAAGAAAAAAGAAAAAAAATGCCATAATAGTTCAAGCACAAACAATTACGAACAAACAATGAAAATTCCAAGGTTAAAACAACAGAAACAAAAACAGTATTAACAATAACATTATCAATAATAACAGTATTGAGAATAATATAATACCAATTATAATAACAAGAATAAGAATAATAACAATGATGATGACGATGATGATGACAATAATCATCATCATAATAATAATAACAGCAGTAAAAACAACTACAGATGGAACATTCACAGGACAACCAAAGTGGCTTTCCGAGTGAGGCTTTTTTCTCGCAATTAAACGAGTTGGGTTTTATCCATATTCACTTGAAACTTGCTGTGCTCTGTGATGGAAGGTCTACACTATCGGTTCTAATACTATGATGGCCGAGCAGTAATCGAATCAACAGGTGTTGAGGCTCCGCGCTTCGGCAAAGACCATCGTGCGCCACTGCGTTCATTCTGGTCCGGTCGGGTCTGGACCATTTCTTTATTTGAGGGTAAAGTGGCAGGGAAATCTGCAAGTATTATCCCCGACAGATATTATGCAGAGGAGGTTTTGGCTTCCGCTGGAGTGGCCAAGCAGTGCATCAGTTGTGGCAATCAGTGCAAGCTTGTTGCAGATACACAAGTATCTTGCAAACATTTGCCTAACAATAACAATAATAAAAACAACATACATAATTCTTTCCAAACAACAAGAAATTTACCTAAACTGTAACAATTTATCTGTAAATCTAGCATAAGCCTTCACATGTAAATTATTTCTTCGAAACAATAGTAATATCAAAATAAATAAACAAATGAAAGCTAAACTAACAAGGAAAATCATGTGACGATTTTGCTCTCATTTTCTTTTTCTTATTTTATATTCAACCAATATAAAATACAATACTGATTTAAAAAAGAAAAACTAAAAAAAAGTACAATGTAATATCACTTATGGAAACACGTAAATGCATGATATACATTTTGTGTCTTAATTGTTAAATATTCAAGACTGAGATTGCAATAAACTAACCTGCAACAATCCAAACTAATCAACAATAAATCTACCAGCAAATCACAATAAAATAGCTAAATGACACCTTATCTTGTAACAGTTTGGCCATGTACCTTATATGTGGCAGATCCCTAAGTGCCCAGAAACGACATAAAAATACGTCTGCACAGGTTCCTAAATAAGTGACGGGGAGACTCGAGCACGAGTGTGTGTATGATAAATGAAAGATCTAGATCTTAGTTTCACTATGTTTATATTAGTTTATATTAGTTTTTATTTTCCTATTTTCAAGGCACAACAATCAACTTTTTGCTTAAAATCTATAAGCCACAGTGAGATTAAAAACAAATGTAAACTCTCAGAAACAAATAAATAACAAAGAGTTAAGGATATATGTGAAGACATACACCACATGATTAGCTATAAAAATCACCGAAGTTTTAATCACATTCAATCTCTCTGTGATGCGATTGGCCGTTTGGGAACAAGGTTCGGGTAACGGCGGGTCTATCTTCGCTCAATTGGATGCCATTGTAAGCGAAATTTTATAAGTTCCTTTCACTGAATCAACAAAAACTTCTCTCGGTAAATTCATTCCGATAGTCTGAGTGACTTTGACTCTCCACTTTCTAAAGTTTTCAATTTGTGTTTCTTCAGAATCTAATTATACTCAAAAAGCATAAATCATAGTGTTGTTTGAAAAAAACCTGGAGGAAATAAATATTTTAATTGAATCTATTATCTAGAGAAACTTGAAAGATGAAGGGCTATTATTTTTTTCTTTTGCAAAAATATAAATAAAACCACACTGAAAAAACAACAACAGTAAACAAAATACTGCATAACTATTCATTCAATAAAAAGAAAAGGAAAAAAAAAATCAAAAACTTCTCAAAAATAATATCAATATGATATTCTTACTCTGCCACAGCTCTAAAAATTAAGTCAAATATCAATAATTCAAAAGAAAAGGAAAGGTTCCATTTAAAATGGTCTTGTCGCGAACACGTAGGAAAAAAAATCATTATATAATCAGATAACTAATCCATGTATAGGCCTATTATTCTTAATTTGTTTCCATTTTCCATCCCAATTAATCATCATCCATCAGCTGTTTTCCGGGCAAACCCCTTTGAAGAGAAATGAAATTCAAGAAATGAATTCCAAATTGCCGTCACTCCCTTACTTGTTGCGCCCTCTAAGACGCCATCCCCCCCCACCTCACCCCACCCGACACTAAAACCCACAGACCATCAAGAGAGAATAGGTCACACGTCCATCAATGTAGGTCACGCCGGCTCCTACCTAGCCGTTTTCAGGCCGGAGCGCCAAAAAGTCTCTCTCACATCCAGGGCAGATCTCTTCGTCACCTATGCCACTTAGCACTGTCACTTCACCGGCACCTTCCTCCGTGCGGCATTCATTGTCTTGGCTCTTGGCCCTAGGCTGGGTTAGAGTGCCACATCTGGCACTTTTTCTGTCACATCAAATCACATTTACCTCCTTATGTGGGTGTATTTGTGCCTGCATACACACAAAGGGACTTGCAATCAAGCACACATGTACACATATGCAACATGAATGTGTAAATATCGAAAACTTTCACCAGAGTACACTGTAGGCTTGTTTTTTGTTTGTTTTTGTTTATTTAAAGGTCTAAATTTCATTCACTGCACGATTTCTCTTCACTTTTTTATTGCATCTTGTCATCCTTCTCTTCTAGTTTCTCCTCTCATTGCGTTTCCAACCCATAACAAAGCCCGACCGACAACAACAACATTGCAATTTCCTCTGCAACAAATAGGCCTATAAATATTCTCTCGTAAAAACGCATCTCATTTCGCGAGAGGAAACATCCGACCTATTTTCTCTCGTGTCACTTATTCCTAAAATTTATCTTGTCATTTCCTCATCCAGGAAGAGAGGGAGTGAGGGAAGAGCGAGGAAAAAAATAACAAAAAAATATTCCTTTTAAACTGGCACTCGGAGGCACAGTGCCAAACATCACGTGCTCGAGAGACACGAATCAGGGCGTGGAAAAGAATAACAGAATAAAAAGGACGCGAAAGAGGGGGAGGAAACAAGGCCGACGAGAAGAGGAGAGAAAGGGCGTCCGGGAGAGGGAAAAAAAGAAGGAAATGCATTCCGTCAATACGCATTTTGCAACGAACATGGCTGAATGCTCTCCCTCCTCCTCCTCCTCCTCCTGCTTTTCCCTTCCGCGGGGGCGTGTCACGTGTCCCCAGGGCGCGCCGACCCCTCGTCCCACCACCTGCTCACCTGTGGCCACCCCGAGGTCACATCATCCCAGCAGGTCACGGGGTTAGAGGGCGAGCAGGAGGCCGAGACGCGATCCTACCCGTCAACAAGTGTCGCTCTCGCCCGCCATGTTTGTTGCACACCGAGGCGGTACACCTTTGCAATCTCGCCTTCATTTTTTTTTTTTTTTTGTAGAGGGATGATTTTTTGGGGGGGATTTATTTTTTCTTCAGAGGTTGTGATCTTTTGGATGGTGGGTTTGGGTTTTGTTTTGTGTGCGTGTGTTTGCTGGTTGTGGTATTATGGTTTTATGTTGGTATGTCTTTGCAATATCTGCTATCTCTCTCTCTCCTTTTGATGGTTTTCTTTTTTTTGGTTCTTTAAGCTGAGGTTGAGTATTCTATTAATTTTTGAACCTGGCGATTAGGTTTATTTCGCTTACCTTTATTTCCTGACCACACCGATTGTTCGGCTAAACATCTTTACAATCTCGTTTTTTTAAAGTTTCAATACATTTTATC
>NW_028234412.1:3870107-3875107 GCF_977035675.1 Penaeus japonicus
GCATACCTAGGATGATATTATTATCATTAGGAGTAAGGGTCTAACTAAAATAAGGAGGGAAAAAGTAGTCTAATATTTGATTAGTTTTGCTACAGAAGACGAAGGAATTTCTATTATGATGATGTAGTTGTATTGAAGATAAACGTTTTCTTTGCTTGTTTGTAGTACCACTTATCCTGAAATTAAATGCAGTAAACAAAGGATATATATTTGACACGCGTAGTGGTTAAAAAACAAGAAATTTATACGGTCCTGGTATATAGAGCATAAAAATGTTTCCCACATCTGCTATAAGCATATCTGAACATATCCACTATACTTGTATAACAACAACAGCTGATTAATTCAAAACAAAAACACTTAAAACGTGACTTAATGCAAAACATATGATATTAGACTTGCTAGTTAGTTATAACCTTCACACTACCTGCTATGGGTATACCTTCTAATTGGGGGTGGGTGTGAGGGTGGGGGTGGGGGTTAGTTAAATTTATAATAAGGGATAACAAAAGGAGTGTATGTCCTTAATTTCTAAAGAGGATTTTTTTTTCTACGACAAAAAGAACATTAGGAGTTGCATCACACTCACTCGCCCTCCTTCTTATCTTATCTTTAATTAATACTGTGTAATTATTCATAATTATTATCTTTACATATCGCTTCTTCACCCATACGCCCACACTTTCCCCTTCAAACACATTCAATAATCATTCAGACTAATAGCCTATGCTTTTAATAACACTTGCACACCAATATTTCAATCATACTCAGGCATTTAATCACCTTTACTCACTAATTACTCATTCACGGACACTCAGCAGCTGATCACACGTATTCACACTCACTCATTCACATCCACTCGCTAAGCGTTCATTCACACGCGTTCATTTTCATTCACATACTTAGCGGTACGTGATTCACCAATGGACGTTCATTCACATACTCAGAAGATACAGTTATTAGTATTCCTATAGTAACTATTCGTTCACATATATTCGTCTACACACACACACATATACATCTCTCTCTCTGTCTTTGTCTGAATCTCTCTCTCTCTCTCTCTCTCAATCTATCTAAATGTATATATATATATATATATATATATATATATATATATATATATATATATATTATATATATGTATATATATATATATATATATATATATATATATATATATATATATATATATATATATATATATATATATATAAACACGTGTGTGTGTGTGTGTGTGTGTGTGTGTGTGTGTGTGTGCATATATATATGTACATATATTTATATATGTGTTTATATGTATGTACATATATATATATATATATATATATATATATATATATATATATATATATATATATCACAAAACACAACATTAAATACACAAACGAACCCGAACTGAACCTAAAGGTGACATCTCACTCGCGCCATGAAGTGAGAAAGAACCATTTTCGAAAGCAACAGCCCTCAATGACATGAGTTTTCGACATGACGATGTGCACAATTTGCTTCCTCGTGTCTGGTACATAGTGGTGATTAGTGATAATGATGGTGGTGATGATAATGATAGTGGTAATGATAGTGATAGTGATGATTGTTATGAGGATAGTGATGGTAATGATAGTGATGATTATATTGAGGATAGTGATGATAATGATCATAGTGATGCTCATAATGAGAATGGTATAATGATGATAATGATAATGGTAATAAGGATATTAATAATGATAATGACCATAATGATGATAACCATGATAATGACTGCATTGTGGAAGGATATGAGAAATATAAATTCTTATAGAACGTAAATTGTAATGTCTGGGAATCATCCATTGAGAGAGAGAGGGAGAGAGAGAGAAAGGGGAGAAAAAGAGAGAGAGAGGGAGGGAGAGAGAGAGAGAAAGAAGGAGAGAGAGAGAGAGAATGGAGGAGAGAGAAAGAGAGAGAGAGAAGAAGAGAGAGAAAGAGAAGGACCGCTGTTTCGACTCCAACAAGTATCTTCCTATCACGGTTGTTGTACCTATTTCTACAGGTTGTGTTGTGAATTTCCTAATGGTTATAATCGTTGTTTCGACTCCTACTGGTTGTGGTTGGTTGTATCTTCCTATTACGGTTGTTACTCCTATGTCTACAGGCTGTGTTGTGAATTCCCTAATGGTTATAACCGATGTCTCGACTCTTAGATTTGTTCTTACTCTTGAGAATTTTACAAGCTGTTATTACAGTCTCAATTCTTAATTAAGGGTTGTGGTTTCTACTCCAACCAGCTTGTAGTCTGAAGACACCTGTTGTGATTCATGTCCCAAATATCCATTCCGTTAAACTGTGGAGGCGGCTGTTTGTTCAAAAGTGAGTTTCCTAACTTTGGCTTGGGAAGTCGCTGAAGTGTTCAGTACGGTTCGTTAAATTTAGGGAAATTGTTTGGTCGTATTTTCGATGTCTATTTTCGACGCTTCGGTAGGGGTAACTTTGGAGTCATTTGCTTTTACTTTATATATACATATATTTTTAATAAAATCTATTTAACTTTAGAGCTGTGTTATCTATTTTATGGCTGGGGATGTCTAACAAGAGAAAGAGAGAAAGGGAATGAGACAGAGTATAAAAGAAAGACAGAGAGAGAGAGATAATGAGAAAGATAGAGGAAGATATATATATATATATATATATATATATATATATATATATATATATATATATACATAATGAGAAAGAGAGAATGGAAATATATAGAGAGAAAGAGAATAATAATGCATAGAGCAATAGAGAGAGAAAATAAGAAAAATAAAGAAAAGAGAGAGAAATAGCGAAGGAGAAAAATAAAGAAAAGAAAGAGAAATAGCGAAGGAGAAAAATAAAGGATGAGGGAGAGAGATAGAAACATACAGGAGAAAATCAGAGATAAAGAAAGAAAAGAGTAAAAGAGGACAGAGAGAGAGAGAGAGAGAGAGAGAGAGGCATTGTTCTCACTTGGTTGTTCAAGAGCACCAGCAAGAACAAGGCGGGAACATCAAAACCAGCATAAGGTTTATTTGGTTTATTGAAAGAACAAAATTTACATAGCAGTGGTGGTGCCAACAGAACAAGGTGGCACTGGCGCCGTGGTGACGTCACACGACCCCCAAAATTGACTAGGTCAGGTGGCTGAAGTTTTGACCCTTCAGGTTAACCTCAGGTCAAGCTATGATTTCCTCCTCTTAGCGGAAGAAAATTGTTTTTTTGTCATGGGGTGAATCCGCCATCATGGATTCGTCATTTTTGGAAATCTCTCTGATTTTACGAGTATGTAGTGCATGATGTGCATGGGAAGATTGGAATGATCCGTAATTGAATTTCCGGAGGTTTTGATTTTAATAATGTGATGATCAGGTACGACTACAAACATGAATTGCGAACGCAAACGTCACTCAACCGTCTTCATGATACTTGGCAAGAGGAATTCGGATAAGATTTTCAAGAAATGTTGTCAGATAAATGGTGATTGTTTCAATTACACGTACGCACATACACACACATGCACACACACACACACACAGAGTGTCTCTGAGCCGCTCTTTTGGCGCGAAGAAAGGGTGGCGGAAGTAGGAGGCGAAGTGGGAAGGCGAAGTGTGCCATTAGCTTGAGCCTTTGGAAAGCACACTCATGCCTGCTACATCTCGCCACAGTTGGAGTGCCGCTCGGTGCCCTCATGGCGATGTTCCGTGAAGCACTTTGCTCTTCTTCTAGTTTCTTGTCGGTCTTGTCTCGAAAGGTTTAAGCAAGAGGGAGGACAAGAGGACCACACAGATCACACTCCATCTTCAATTAAAGCTTTTCGCATTCTGCACCATGAAGCAGACAGGAAACGCAACAGACACAAAGCTAGTCTTGTGATCTGCTCACTCTGCCGTCTGCTACGTGAGTCCATTCTTGAATCCACTCTTGTGCAGTGTGAGGCTAGAGTTACGAAGTCGTACTGCATAAGAGTGTTTGGACCGCAGGTTGCAGGGCGATACGCATGAACTACATGACCTTTCGCCTTTCACAACAGACAAGAGTCAGTTCCAGGGAAAGCAGTGGCCCCAAAACACTTACTTGGGGTACGCCAGTCCTAGTGAGAAACTTGCTGGACGAATGCCCGTTTACTACTACACGTAGAACCCTGACATATAAGGGTCGTCCCTAGAGGAGGTCTCCCCACAGGCACTGTAACTTCGGGACAATCGCTTTAATAGCCAGATCTTAATCATTTTCGCTCCAAGGTCTTCGCCGTCGCCGTCGCACCCCGAGTCGCATTTGTTTTCGCTTTGTCCAGCCGCCTCTTCTGAAGTATTACTGGAACGATTGCCACGTCCTTCGTCTGGGGGATGGTATGGTTGACGAAGGCGAGTGTTTTAAAAAAATAAAATACCAAATGTCACACACGGTCGAAGGCATTAGCGACGTGAAGTGAGATGAGGTATGTATCTGTACGGGGTTCCCAGTTTGCAGTAGCAATGACCTAGGGTCCTCTCTTATCAACATCGCATGGTTGTTGTAGAAGGTGCTAACTTTATTTCTCTCTCACATACTCACTTTTTCGCTTTCTATTTCTCTCCCTCTCACTTACACACACTTCCCCCCTCCCCCTCTTTCTATCTATCTATTTAAGATAGTTGATTTGTAAGTTAATATCGTAATCAGACTTTTAAAATTACACCAAATTTACTTTATACGTCTTTATTTTGGAATTTTACAAAATAATGGGGAAAAAATCAGAGATATTTTGCTTGATTCTTTTTACTTATGGCTTGACCTTATGTTGCTGGGAATTATCGTTTCTTCTGAAAAAAGGCCAAGGTCAATATTCTTGCAAGTTTATTTTGTTCCAACCATTCTTATTAAATATTTTCTATATCATTTTATATCTAACCGTTGTCATTAATTTTGTAATTAATTTCCTCAACGTAGAAACATTTTACTATGTTAAACTCGTCATCTTATATTTCTTGAATATAAATGAATAAATATCAAAAATAATAATA
>NW_028234412.1:3907607-3925107 GCF_977035675.1 Penaeus japonicus
GTTAGCATGGATAACATTTGAAATAACATTCACACGATCCAAACAATTAACATGATCCAGCAATTAATTTGTTTGTCACTGTACTGTAATTGTAATGCAGTGTCATTTTAACACTATTTTTTTTTTTTTTATTACTCATATCATGTACATGCAGTGAATTATAAAGATGGTTCTTATTTGCATTCATACAACCAGATATTTTTTTTTTTTATATACTTGAAATGAGAGAAAGGATAATCATTTAAAGACTGGTGTTCGTCTGAGTGTGATCAGACTGTCTTTGTTACAAGCTTGTCTCTAATTAATACGATTGCATTGCATGATATTGGTATATGTCGGCCTAATTTGAATTTATGAATTATTGTGCAAGGCTTTCTGTATATCTATATCAAATATACCGTTGAATTAATAGTTTGAATGGCTAAAACACACGATATCCAACTGACAGTTCAGAATGAATAGACTATATAACTACCATCTAACCTAAATCACCAATAACACAACCAACTATCAATAACCATCGAAACAAAAACAAAAACAAAAATAACCACATAAAAAAATCATAGAAAAAAACGATAAAAAAAAACTTTTTCCATTTTTTCCAAAAAAACAACAGACGAGTGTCCTTACCCATACAAGACCCTGGACGACTCGAGGTGCATTTTCTTGGACGCTTACGTAACCTACACTTGGCAAGATGCAGTTGACTTGTGCAAGAGCCACGGAGGGCAGTTGCTGGTGATCGAGGACTGCGAGACATTTGCTCTTGTTTACGACTTCATTAGGAGCCAGGGTGAGGAAGAGCTCTGGTCTCGGGCGCTCGCTCGCTGGCTGGCGGGCTGTTGTGTTGACCATGTGTTGGATTTGTGTGTGTGTGTGTGTGTGTGTGTGTGTGTGTGTGTGTGTGTGTGTGTGTGTGTGTGTGTGTGTGTGTGTGTGTGTGTGTGTGTGTGTGTGTGTGTGTGTGTGTGTTGTTTGCGTTAGGTTTGTGTGATTCGTGATAGATTTAGATATCTGTTATATGAATACTTATATTAACACGTATTATTACACACACGCATGTGTATGTGTGTGTTTGTGTGTATATTTATATATATATATATATATATATATATATATATATATATATGTATATGTATATATGTATATATATTATATGTATATATATGTATATTTATATACTATATATGTATATATATGTATGTATATGTATATATATTTATATGTATATATATGTATATTTATATAGATATATATAAATATATATATGAATATATATATAGATATAACACACACACACACACATATATATGTATGTATTATATATGTATGTATATGTGTAAGTATTTACACACAAACATGTGTTTGTGATATATATGCATGCTTACATCGCAAATAACGCCAATCACGACAGTGAAATCTTTAAAACCTCCCATATAACAATTGTAAGTTTAATATATCACCCCAAACTGCACACACCAGCTGCAATTGCTAATCACGCCCTCCTCCTCCCCTCCCCCCTCTCCCTTCCCAGAGGTCACCAAGGCCAAGCACTACTGGCTCGGAGCTACAGACGAAGTGAACGAAGGAACTTGGAAATTCGTCAACAACCGAGCCGTTCCGATGGGCGTGCCCTTCTGGGGAGCGAAAGAGCCCAATAGTGGAACTTCTGCCAACTGCGCCATCTTACATGGGAGTAACAACCATTATTGGTACGATATCCCCTGTACCAACAAGTATAATCCCATTTGCCTCAAGAATTATTAATTAAGGCTGGATGAATGGATGAAGAACCATTTTGGTTTAAGTGAAGGCTTGAGGAAGGGGATAAAAATGGTGGAGAAAGATATGTTTGTTTGATTTTCCTCAAATTGCATTTAGTTGACACGTATTGTATGTTATCAGGTATATCAATATAGGGTTATGCTTTTCTTCTTTATTTCGGTTTTGGTTTCATTGCATATTTATGCCTTGTTATTTTTTGACTGATGTTGATAGATGAAGAACAGTCACTGGGACTATTATCATTATCATTAGTATCGTTATTAATGATACTTTAGCGAATAATGTTATTACTATTACTACAACTATTATTCCTGTTATCATATGATATATATATATATATATATATATATATATATATATATATGTATATATATATATATATATATATATATACATATGTATATATATATATATATATATATATATATATATATATATATATATATATATATATATATATATACATACATGAAATGCATACATTATATATGTATATAGTAAAAAGAAAGACGAACACACAGAGAACGATAGCCCGAGAGGGAGGGCAATTGTGTGTGTTGCATGCAATACTAAGATAAGAGAAACAACGATCGTAAATTCAAAAGCATCACGACACCAACTTATTCTTAATTTTTTTTTTCTTTCTTTCTCTCTCTATTTCGTTTACTATCCATCTACTTTTCTCTTTACCTTGCTATTTTTTATCCTTTCTCTCTCTCTCTCTCTCTTTCTTTCTCACTCATTTTTTTTCTCTCTCTCTCTCACTCGGTCTCCTTCTCTCTCTATCTCTGTCTCTCTCTCTCTCTCTCTGTCACTCGGTCTTTCTTTCATTTCTCTCTCTCTCGGTCTCTTTCTCTCTCATCTCTCTCTCTCTCTCTCTTTCTCTCACTCTCACTCTTACTCTGTCTCTCTCTTATTATCCCTTTATCTCCCTTTTTTAATTATATATCTATCAATACTCAATCTGTTATAAGGAGAATAAATTATTCCCCCTTTTTTTAAGATTTTTGCACAAACTCTCTCTTCCTTTTTTTTAGCATCCAAGTTATTCATCTAAATCGATTAAAGGAATCTGGATCCTAATCAGCAATTGGGTTGGATCCCTTTTATTCAGAGATTTATCACGTGTGTGTTGTGGGCTTCTTTTTTTGACGTCAGAGGGAATGGAATTCATTAAGAAAGAAAATGCTGAAGACTAGAGAATGACAAGATGATGATAATAATAATGATCAGAGAATGACATGATGATGATTATGATGATGATAATGATCGAGAAAATGAGGAGATGAGGATGGAGGAGGAGAAGGAGATGATGGAGGAGAATAGAGAAAGAAAAAAAGGAAAAAAAGAAAGAAATGGGAAGATATAAGGTCCTGTCAGACGAGCGGTTTTTGCCCGCTGGCGGTCAGGCCGCCTTTACCATGTCACACGGGCGGGTCGGCCGCTAGTAAACCGCAGCGGTTTACTAGCGGCCGACCCGCCCGTTTGACATGGAAAAGGCGGCTGCCGCTTCAGTTCAAGACTTGCCGTTGCAGCGAAAGGTTGTGTTAAATAATGAGCTTAGAACAGAAAGTGCTGTTGTTAACACTATTGTTTCGAAAGAAACGTCGACAGCGGCGCCGTGGACGGTTATGGGCACACCCTATAACTAGTGCCCGTTTAACAGAAGGTGCTCACTATCTCCTATTCAAAGAATTGGAAGATGATCCAACTAAGTTTTTCAATTATTTCCGAATGTCCCGCCAAACCTTTTATGAACTGCTGTCACTTTTGGAAGAATCCCTTGAGAAGCAAGATACAAATATGAGAAAAAGTATTCCTCCTAAAGAAAGACTGGCTATAACTTTAAGGTGAGTAATACAAATTGTTAATACTAATATTTATTAGTAAATCAATTCCTCAATACTTAAATATGTCAGAAGAAGGTACAGATATCAAAACATTAGTTGCTCAATAATTGAATCAGAAGAAGCTACACACACACTCTGAGCTCAGAGGAGAAATGGCAGGGAGTGTCTATTTTGCATAACTTATTACTGTATCAGTTCTTCAATAGTTGTGTCAGAAGAAGCTACAGACTGTGTGCTCTGAGGAGAAGAAGCAGGGGGTGACGCTCCAGGTGTTTGTCTATTTTGCATTTCACAACTGCAATGTCCAAGAACAGGTTGAGAATTTTGAATAGGGGTCCGATAATTCTGATGATTAACATGGGAATTAGGGTACGGAGCATACTGCATAGGGTTGATGCTAGGAGTGTTATACTTCTTGAGAACTTGCATTATTTCGCATCTGCATTCCAATTTCGCCGAGTCTGGGACAGATTTCACATATGGTAGAAGGGACATGAGAAAATCTTTGTCTGCATCTTCCTTTGGCTCTTGAATCTGCTTATAGATGTTTGCTGAAAGTGCGCGAATTAAACTGTCCTCATGGGACACTTTCTTCTTTTTCGCTTGAATCTTCGGCAAATCCTGGCTGCACTCACTTCTTGCTGTTTGCACGTCAGTATCTTCCTCTACTTTATCGCTACTCTTTTGAGGCCTAGTCTCTACGGTCGACGGCAAAAATGACAACTGGGAATAGTAGATATATTCTTTTTTCGCTGAAGACGCGCCTGATCCACTCTTTTCAGTTTTCCTTCTAGCGCACTCCTTCCTGTAATGATCTCTGATGTTCTTCCACTTCTTCTGAAGAACAACCGCTGTAGAAAAGAAAAGAAAATATAATTTTTCCAACAATTCAAATACAGATGACATTCATTCCGTGATATAAACGGTATATTTATACTTTATTGGCATTAAAAAAAAGGGTGTTTTTGTATATAGTGTATTTTGACCTCCTGAATCCGAATCCGTTATCCGTTTTAGGGGGTCGCCCCTAGTTTTCGAGTTATAGGGGAAAAACCGTAAAAATTACCCCAAAAAACATTAAAAATGGACCGATCTTGATGAAATTTGCACAGTGTATGTAAAATTGAATTCTAAGAACATTTTATTCATGAACATTTTCCTGTTTTTCAATATTTTTCGAGTTATAGGTTAGTTTAGGTTAGCTTAGGTTAGTTTAGGTTAGTTTAGATTAGTTTAGGTTAGTTTAGATTATTTTAGGTTAGTTTCATTTCATCGGGTAATTTCCCCCTATGTAAATACATGGTAACTTGGCTATAACTTTAAAACTAGAGCCGACCCCTAAAAACTGATAACGGATTCGTAATCTACACCCAAAAATTAGTATATTATTAAAAACACCCTTTTTTATGCCAATAAAGTAAAAAAAATCCATATAAATAATTAATTTTGCTTGTCCGTATGATTTTTTTTTTTGTTTGATCGATTATTGTTTAAAAAAAGAAGCCTGCAATTTGAACGGGTTCTGCTAGTATGTATAACTTATTTACTAAAAATGTTGAGCTATTCATAATTTCGTTATGAAATAAATTTGATAGTTTATATCATATCCTTTATATCATCATGTTTGTATATTAATCATATTTCGTATTTCAGGTATCTAGCTTCAGGATGTTCCTTCACTGATCTTCACTACATATACAGATGTGGAAGAACGACAGCAGCTGAAGTTGTGAAAGAAGTGTGCGTCAACATTTGGATAATTTTGAAGGAAAAGTGCATCCCGACCTTGACACAAGAAGACTGGCTCCACATCTCACATGAATTCAAACAGAACGCAAATTTCCCTAATTGTTTGGGGGCCCTCGACGGGAAACGCATTCGAACGAAGCGACCTAGTGACACGGGTAGTTTGTACTATAAGATTTTTTTTTCCATTGTGTTGTTTGCCTCATGCGATGCTAATTATCGCTTTACATTTGTAGATGTAGGTTCTCATGGAAAGTGCTCGGATTCAAGTATTTTCAAAATTAGTGAGTTGTATAAAAGGCTTCAGAATAATACTTTAAACGTGCCAAATAGTAAGCCAATATGTAGCAATGGTGAAGCTCTATGCCTTACGTCTTTGTGGGAGACGAAGCTTTCGGGATTTCTGATCATGTTCAACGCCCTTATGGAGGAAAGAACTTGAATCACAAGAAAAAAAAATTCAATTACCGTCTCTCGCGCGCTCGACGCTATATAGATTGTACATTCAGTATTCTCAGCAATAAATGGCGAATATTTCACAGGCCTATTGACGTGTCGTGCGATTTTGCAGAAATACTAGTCAAATCTTGTTGCGTGCTCCACAATTTTGTCCATGTAAGGGACGGGCACAATTTCGAGGAAACTTTGAGAATAGTGGGATTTGAAGATACAAATGATGTCATCAATATTGGACCTGGTCGTGCCACAGCAGTTCGTGACAAATTTGCTACGTACTTTGTCAGTGAGGAGGGAGCAGCACCTTGGCAAAATAACATGATTTAGTCCACAAAAACCATTACATGTCTATATATGTATGGCAAAATTGTACAATTTAATGAAAAAAAACGGAATCTACACCGGAAATTACACATGATAAGTCTGAAAACAGTTATCTTTTGTGTACTAATCAATAATAAAGGTGAAGAATTACATACCTTCTTTATTTTTGTCATCCTTCTCCATATCTTGGAATCCATCAATAAAAAGTTCACACAGTTCTTCCCAAGCTTTACTTTTTTCACATTTGTTTGAATAAGATTTCGAGCTCACATCCCAAATGGAAGGACGCAGCTCTATTTCGCATATAAACTTTTCTGTGTCGAACATAGTTGCTCACAACACAGCCACGTATTCCCTCTCCTGTGGTTCAGCCAGCACTGGCGGCCGCGGCGGGTAAACCTCTCGTCTGACATAGCCAGGCGGGCTGGCCGCGGCGGTTTCAACTGGGGAAATGCGTCTCACCCGCCGCGGTCAGGCGGGTAGACCGCCCGTGTGACATCAGCCAGCGTTTTACATAGGAATCAATATAAACTCTTTCAAAAGCGGTTCCGCGGCGGCTGACCCGCTTTGCACCCGCGGCGGCCAACCCGCTCGTCTGACAGGGCTCTATATAAGGAGTTGAAGAAGGAAACGAAAAGGTTCGAACCTCGGTTGATTCGAGGTTCGAGATGTCCACTTGGGTTCTGGGCTTCCACTGACCCTGTACTTGTAGAAGCAGGTCTGTTAGGTGGTCCACTTGTTCGTTAACAACACCTTGCAGCACTTTATCCCAACGAAATAAAAGTAAAAAAAAAACAAAAAAACAGTAACATACATACGTAGATTAGTAAGACAGTTATAGTAAGAACTTGGCTGTGTCTTTTATCTCTCTCTCTCTCTCTTACTCTTTCTCACTCTCTCTCTCTCTCTCTCTCTCTCTCTCTTCTTTCCCCCCCTCTCTTCTCTCTCTCTCTCACTCTTACTCCTTTCTCTTTCTTCTCACCACTCTCCTCTCCGCAACGTCTCCTCTCTCTCTTTCTCACTCTCTCCTTCTCACACCTCCCTCGCTCATTTCCTCCTATCCTCTCTCCGTCGTGTTCCTCTCCCTTTTTCCCCTTTGTCCCCTTCTCTCTCTCTCTCTCTCTCGTCGCTTCCTCCGTTATTCTTGCACCACTTCTCTCCCACCTCTTATTCTCCAATAATCATTTTCCCTAAGGCTACAGGACGGCTTGAGTCTCCTAGCTGCGTCTGTCAAGCTGGCTCTTTCCCCACTTTTTCTTACTCTTACTCTCGCGCCCATTTTCTGTATGTCTCTCTTTCCCCCCCTTTTTCCCCCTCTCCTCCTTCTTACTCCACCTCACTTTCCATACTTCACTCTTCCCCCTATATCTTTCTTTTTAATCCTTTATTTAGTTATCTATATATATCTACATTTATATATATATTTATTCATTTATTTATATATATACATACATACTACTGGTACTGTATATAATAATATATAGATATATAGTAATAAAAATATTCTATATATATATATATATATATATATATTAAATTCATATATATATATATATATAATATACATACTGTATGATTTATATTATATATATTATATATATATAAATATAAATATACTATATATATACATATAAAATATATATACATACATATATATATATATTATATATATATATATATATATATATATATATATATATATATTATATATATTAGAGCGAGAGAGAGAGAGAGAGAATGATAAAAGAGACTGGAGACGTGAGAGCAAGAGGAGAGGGAGAGGGAGAGAGGAAGAGAAGAGAGAGGAGAGAGAGAGAGTCGAGAGTGGAGAGGGAGAGAGAAGACGAGAGGGAGAAGGCAAAGAGAGAGATACCATATAGAGGATGCAGTGAGAGAGAGAGAAAATAAAAGAGAGTGAGAGAGTTACATAGAGCACAAGAAGAAGAGAAAATAAAAAGAGTGAGAAAGTTTTCTTTAAGAGTGAAACAGGGAATAGCTCTTTTTAAAATCTCGCTTCTCTTGCTCTATTATCTCTTCTTCTCTCACCCACCAATCTCCCTCTCGGACAACAACTCTCTTTCTATATCTTCCTCTCCCCCTCTCCTCTATCCCCCATGAANATCAATAAAAAAGCTGAATCCCAAAGCACATGCAGCTCAATTCTGATCAGAACCAAACATGTTACTTGGTCTTAGAGCAAAGTTCCCCCAGTGGTCTTTTTTTTTAAAGGTCTTTTTTGACGAGGATTGTGGTCTGAGAAATCCATTAGGTCTAGTGAGGGTTCTGTTGCCTCTGGGTTCAGGGATGAGCCTGAGGTGTGTGTGTGTGGTGAAGGGATGGTGAAGGGCGTATGAAATTTGAGATCATGTATAGTGTTGTTGATTAAAGGGTCGATTTCAGACTATCATTCATATACACTCTATCTCTTTCTCTCTGTCTGTCTGTCTCTCTCTCTATCTATCTATCTCTTTTCTTTTTCTTTTCTTTCGCCGGATCCTATCTCTTTTTTTCCTCTCTTCTCTTGATCTCATTTTTATTCTCTTCTTCCCCCCCCCCCTCTCTTACTTCTTTCCGCCCTCTTTCTTCCTTTCTTCTTTCTCTTCTCTTGTTCCCTTCTTAATCTCTTCCCCCCGCCCCCCCCACCTCTCTACTCTCCTTCTCTCTCTCATCAGGTCATACTCCCATCATGCTCTCTCTCTCTCTCTCCCCCTCTCCTTCTACCTCCTTCCTCCCTTCCTTCCCTCCCCCCCCCCTTCCCTCGTCCATCCTCCTTCCCCTCCTCCAATTCCCTCTCTCTCTCTCCTCTCTCTCCTCTTTCCTTCTCTCCATCTCTCTCTCTGTCCCCTCTCATCTCCATCCCTTACCTTTTTTCTCTTCCCCCCCATCCCGCCTCTCTCTCTCTCCTCGCCATCCTCCTCTCACCACATCTCCTCTCTGCCTCTCCTCTCATCTCCATTGCCTTCCCCCCTCCTCCTCCCAATGCCTAGCGCCCTCTCTTCTCCAATCACACACTTTCATCATCTCTCTCTCTCTCTCTCTCTTCGCGCCTCCCCCTCCTCACAATCTTCTCTCTCTCTCTCTCTCTCTCTCTCTCTTTCCATCCACTCTCTCTCTACTACTCTCTCTCCTTCCCATGCTCTCTCTTCTCCTCCCTCCTCCTACCAATCAACCCTCTGCACTCTCTCTCCAGTCCATCTCTCTCATCTTTCCATCTCTCTCTCTCTCTTCTCTTTAAGATTTTTGCACAACTCTCCCTTCCTTTTTTTTTTAGGCATCCAATGTTATTCCATCCCCTAAATGATTTTAAAGGAGAATCTTGGCCTCCTACATCAGCACAATTTGGGGTTTTAGTTCGATCCCTTTAATTCCAGTCAGAATTTATTTCACCGTTGGTGTGTGTGGTTGTTGTGGGGGCCTTCCTTTTTTTTTGAGTCCGTGCAGAGGTGAAAAATGGGGGAATGAAAAAATGGAGGGGGGAGAAAAAAAAAGGGGAAAATAATAGGGAAAATGGCAAGAAAAAAAATGGGTAAAAGAACGGGAAAATCAGTCGGGAAAAAAAAAAGAAGAAAATGGAATTAAATGTGAAATATGGATTCATTAAGAAAAGAAACTTGCTGATGAACTTCTGTGAAACTGAGACCTAGAGATGACAAGATGAGATATTAATAATGATCAGAGATGACATTGATTTGATGATTATGATCTGATAATGATCGGAGGGGAAAGATGAGGAGATGCGGACTGGAGGAGGATAAGGAGATGATGGAGGAGAATAATAGAGAAAGAAATAAAGGAAAAAAAGAAAAGTAGAAAATGGGAAGAAGATGATTAGAAATGAGAAAAGAAAAAGAAAAGAAATAACAATAGGGAAAGAAGATAAGATATAGAAGGGGAGAAAGAAGATTAGAAAAACCCCCAATATAAGAAAGGAAAAGAAGGAAAAAGATTTAGTAGAGAAATGGGAAAAAAAAGATAAAGAAAAGATGAAAAAAGATATATAGGTCCCCTCCTGTCAGACCGAGCGCGGGTTTTTTTTTTTTTTTTGCCCCCCGCGCCGCCTGGCGCGTCAGGCCGCCTTTTCCCTATTGTCACCGGGCGGGTCGGACGCTACTTAACAGCTGCGGTTTACTAGCGGCCCGACCGCCCGTGTTGTCCCGCCGTTGTTGTGTGTGTTGTGTTGTGATGGTTTGTTGTGAGACCCGTGTGGACCATGGAAGGAGAAAAAGGCGGCGGCTGCCCGCTACAGTTCAAGAACATTGCCGTCCGTTTGCTGTCAGAGAAAGGTTTTGATGTTAAAAAATGAGCTAGAAATTCTTAGACAGAAGTGCTGTTGTTAACACTATTGCTTCGAAAGAAACGTCGACAGGGGCGGCGCCGAGGACGGTTATGGGGCCACACCTATAACTGTGCCCGTTTAACAGAAGGTGCTCACTATCTCCTATACAAAGAATTGGAAGATGATCCAAACTAAGTTTTTTCAATAATTTCCGATTTGTCAGCCAAACCTTTTATGAAATGCTGTCACTTTTGGAAGAATCCCTTGAGAAGCAAGATACAAAATATGAGAAAAAGTATTCCTCCTAAAGAAAGACTGGCTATAAACTTTAAGGTGAGTAATACAAATTGTTAATACTATATTTATTAGTAAATCAATTTCCTCAATACTTATATTATGGCAGAAGGTACAGATATCAAAACATTAGTTGCTCAATAATTGAATCAGAGAAGCTACACACACACTCTGAGCTAGAGGAGAAGATAATGGCCAGGCAGGGAGTGTCCCTAATTTTGCATCATAAACTTATTACTGTATCAGTTCTACAATCTGTTCGTCCCCCCGTCCACCAGGCAAGAAGCTACAGACTGTGTGTGCGAGCGAGCCCCCCCCCCCCCCCCCCCCCCCCCCACCACCACACCACCCGCCAATCCCGAGGGCCGCCCCCCCCGCCGCTGACCTACGTGCCCACGCTCAACACGGTGACGAACTCCAGGTGTTTGTCTATTTTGCATTTCACAACTGCAATGTCCAAGGACACAGGTTGAGGAATTTTGAATAGGGGTCCGATAATTCTGATGTGTTAGAACATGGGAATTAGGGTACGGGAGATACTGCATAGGGTTGATGCTAGGAGTAGTGTGTGTTATTACTTCTGAGTGAACTTGCATTATTTCGGCATCTGCCATTCCAATTCGCTCCCGAGTCTGGGACCGATTGCTCATATGGTAGAAGGGACATGAGAAAATCTTTGTCTGCATCTTCCTTTGGGCTTTTGATCTGCTTTATAGATGTTTGCTTGGGTGTTGGGGGGGTCTGAAAAGTGCGCGAATTTATTTTTTAATATTATTGAATTTATTATTTTATTATTACACGGGCCTCATTGGGAAACATTTCTTCTTTTTCGCTTCTTGTAGGAATCTTTCGGCCAAAAGCCTGGCTGGCACTCAATTCTTGCTGTTTGCACGTCAGTATCATCTTCTACTTTTATCGCTACTCTTTTGAGGCCTAGTCTCTACGGTCGACGGCAAAAATGACAATTCTGGGAATAGTAGATATATTCTTTTTTCGCTGAAGACGCGCCTGATCCACTCTTTTCAGTTTTCCTTCTAGCGCACTCCTTCTTTAATGATCTCTGATAGTTCTCCACTTCTTCTGCAAGAACACTCGCTTTTTAGAAAAAAATGAAAAAGAAAAAAGAAGAAAATGAAATATAGAAAATATAATTTTTCCAAACATATTCATAAATACAGATGATACCATTCATTCTGTGATATAATTGAGTTATATTGATACTTATTGGCGCCAGCATTTATAAAAAAAGGGTGTTTTTTTTATAGTTGGTATTTTTGACCTCATTGATCCGAATCCGTTATCCGTTTTGTTATTGGGGGTTTCGCCCCTAGTTTTCGAGTTGTAGTTTAGGGGGAAAAAACCGTAAAAATTACCCTAAAAAACGTTAAAAATGGACCGATCTTGATGAAATTTGCACAGTATATGTAAGATTGAATTCTAAGAACATTTTATTCATGAACATTTTCCTGTTTTTCAATATTTTTCGAGTTATAGGTTAGTTTAGGTTAGCTTAGGTTGTGAGTTTAGGTTAGCTTAGGTTAGTTTAGATTAGTTTAGGTTAGTTTAGATTATTTTAGGTTAGTTTCATTTCATCGGGTAATTTCCTCCTATGTAAATACATGGTAACTTGGCTATAACTTTAAAACTAGAGCCGACCCCTAAAAACTGATAACGGATTCGTAATCTACACCCAAAAATTAGTATATTAAAAAAAACACCCTTTTTTATGCCAATAAAGTAAAAAAAAATCCATATAACTAATTAATTTTGCTTGTCTGTATGATTTTTTTTGTTTGATCGATTATTGTTTGAAAAAAGAAGCCCGCAATTTGAACGGGTTCTACTAGTATGTATAATTTATTTACTAAAAATATTGAGCTATTCATAATTTCGTTATGAAATAAATTTGATAGTTTATATCATATCCTTTATATCATCATGTTTTTATATTAATCATATTTCGTATTTCAGGTATTTAGCTTCAGGATGTTCCTTCACTGATCTTCACTAATATTTTACATATGTGGAGAACGACAGCAGCTGAAGTTGTAAAGAGTGTTGCGTCAACATTTGGATAATTTTGAAGGAAAAGTGCATCCCGACTTGACACAAGAAGACTGGCTCCACATCTCACATGATTCAACAGAACGCAAATTTCCCTTAATTGGTTTGTAGCGGGCCTCTCGAAGGGAAACACATTCGTAGGAAGCGACCTAGTGACACGGGTAGTTTGTACTCTAACTATACGAATTCTTTTTCCATTGTGTTGTTTGCCCTCAGCAGATGCTAATTATCGCTTAAATTTGTAGTTGTAGGTTCTTGTGGAAAGTGCTGGGATTCAGTTGTATTTCAAAAATAGTGAGTTGTATAAAAGGCTTCAGAATAATACTTTAAACGTGCCAAATAGTAAGCCAATATGTAGCAATGGTGAAGCTATGCCTTACGTCTTTGTGGGAGACGAAGCTTTCGGGATGTCGGATCATGTCATGCCTATTATGGAGGAAAGAACTTGAATCACAAGAAAATAAATTCAATTTTACCGTCTATCGAGCCCCCCCGCTGACGATATATTAGATTGTACAGTCAGTATTCTCAGCAATTAATTGGCGATATTTTCACAGGCCTTTTGACGGTCGTGCGAGTTGGCAGAAATACTAGTCAAATCTTGTTGCGTGCTCCACAATTTTGTCCTATGTAAGGACGGGCACAATTTCGAGGAAAACTTTGAGAATAGTGGGATTTGAAGATACAAATGATGTCATCAATATTGGACCTGGTCGTGCCACAGCAGTTCGTGACAAATTTGCTACGTACTTTGTCAAGTGCGAGGGAGCAGACCTTGGAAAATACTGATTTTAGTCCACAAAAAACATTACATGTCTATGTGTGTATGGCAAAATGTAACAATATGAAAACCGGAATCTACACCGGAAATTACACATGATAATGTCTGATAACAGTTATCTTTTGTGTATTAATCAATAATAAAGGTGTGAAGAAATTCATTCCTTCGTATTTTTGTCATCTTCTCCCATATCTTGGAATCCATCAAAAAAGGTTCACACAGTTTTTCCCCAAGCTTTACTTTTTTCAAATTTGTTTGATCAGATTTCGGAGCTCTCATCCCAAATGCAGGGACGCAGCTCTATTTCGCATATAAACTTTTCAGTATCGAACATAGTTGCTCACAACACAGCCACGTATTTCCTCTCTGTGGTTCCGCAGCACTGGCGGCCGCGCGCGGGTAAACTCTCGTCTGACATAGCTGGAGGCTGGCCGCGGCGGTTTCAAGTGGGGAAATGCGTCTCACCCGCCGCGGTCAGGCGGGTAGACCGCCCGTGTGACATCAGCCAGCGTTTTACATAGGAATCAATATAAACTCTTTCAAAAGCGGTTCCGCGGCGGCTGACCCGCTTTGCACCCGCGGCGGCCAACCCGCTCGTCTGACAGGGCTCATAAGGAGTTGAAGAAGGAAACGAAGAGGTTCGAACCTCGGTTGATTCGAGGTTCGAGATGTCCACTTGGGTTCTGGGCTTCCACTGACCCTGTACTTGTAGAAGCAGGTCTGTTAGGTGGTCCACTTGTTCGTTAACAACACCTTGCAACACTTTATCCCAGCGAAATAAAAGTAAAAAAAAACAAAAAAAAAACAGTAACATACATATGTAGATTAGTAAGACAGATATAGTCAGAACTTGGCTGTATCTTTTATCTCTCTCTCTTTCTCATTCTCTCTCTCTCTCTCTCTTTCTCTTACTCTTTTTCACTCTCTCTCTCTCTCTCACTCACTCTTACTCTTTCTCTTTCTCACTCTCTCTCTCTCTCTCTCTCTCTCTCGCTCTCTCTCTCTCTTTCATCTCTCTCTCTCTCTCTTCTCTCTTCTCTCTCTCCTCTCTCTCTCTCTTCTCTCTCTCTCTTCTCTCTCTCTCTTCTCTCTCTCTCTTCTCTCTCTCTCTCTCTATCTATCTATCTATCTATCTATCTATCTATCTATCTATCTATCTATCTATCTATCTATCTATCTATCTATCTATCTATCTATCTATCTATCTATCTATCTATCTATCTATCTATCTATCTATCTATCTATCCATCTATCTATCTATCTATCTATCTATCTATCTATCTATCTATCTATCTATCTATCTATCTATCTATCTATCTATCTATCTATCTATCTATCTATCTATCTATCTATCTATCTATCTATCTATCTATCTCTCTGTCTATCTTTCTATCTATGTGCAACTATAACTTCTTATCAGGCTTATCTTTCAATTAATTTTCTTTTACTGCAAGCTGGTGAATAACGAGTTTAATCATTTTTACAGTTGTGACCTTTTTGTCTTTGGTCACGTGACCTTATCGTTCGATCGTCATTATTATTTTTGTTATTGTTGCTGCTATCGTTTCTTTTGTTTTTCGTCATTTTTATTATCATTATTATTATTATCATTATTGTTTTTACTATCGTTATTATCATCATCATTATTATTGTCATTATTATCGTCATTATTGTAATCAATATTCGTATTATCATCATTATTATAGTAATCAATTCATCATTATTATTATCATTATCATTATAGTAATCAATTCATCATTATTATTATCATTATCAATTACTATAATAAAAAAAAAAAAATAAGAGAGAGAGGCAAGAGAGAGAGAGAGAGAGAGAGAGAGAGAGAGAGAGAGAGAAGGGGGGAGAACAAAGATATCTAAAAGAGAAGAGTAAAAAGTTTATCACGAAAGAGAGAAAGAGAAAAAAAGAGAAAAAAGATGGAAAAAAAAAAAAAAAAAAAAAAAAAAAAAAAAAAAAAAAAAAAAAAAAAAAAAAAAAAAAAAAAAAAAAAAAAAAAAAAAAAAAAAAAAAAAAAAAAAAAAAAAAAAAAAAAAAAAAAAAAAAAAAAAAAAAAAAAAAAAAAAAAAAAAAAAAAAAAAAAAAAAAAAAAAAAAAAAACATAAAAATAAAAATAACTCACTCTTCTCTCTCTCTCTCTCTCACTCTCTCTCTCTCTCTCTCCCTCCTCCTCCAATCCCTCTCTCTCTCTCTCTCTCATATACACCCACCCTCCATGACTCCTCGCTCTTCTCAAGGTGTTGGCTCCTCGTGGCTCTCTCTCTCTCTCTCTCTCTCTCTCTCTCTCTCTCTCTCTCTCTCTCTCTCTCTCTCTCTCTCTCTCTCTCTCTCTCTCTCTCTCTCCTCCCTCCTCCTCCAATCCCTCTCTCTCTCTCTCTCTCTTTCCATCTCTCTCTTTCTCTCTCTCTCCTCCCTCCTCCTCCAATCCCTCTCTCTATCTCTCTCTCTATCTCTCCTTAATAACCTCCTCTTCGTCCCCCTTATTACTATCATTATTCTGATTATTATGATTATTATCATTGTTGTTATTGATATAGTTGTTGTTATTGTTGTTGTTATAATTGACGATGATGATAAAGTAGGAGAAGGAGGAGAATAACAAAAACATCAAAAACAAGAAAAGAAGAAAACGAAGATGGAAAAAAAAGAAATTCTTCTCTTTAACTGCTTTTAAAAAAGAAGATAGGGTTACGAGAGACCGAAATATGGCGTGTCAGTCCCGTAGATTTAGATCAGAGGTAGATTTGTAATTGTCATCCGAATCCATGAATTGGAAACTCAGAGCCGACTGTAATCCACTAATTGGCAACTTAGACTAAACGGTGAGTCTACAAGAAATTTTCAAGTCATGAGAGGAAGGGGGGAGAGAGAGTGAGATAAAGGGAGAGGGAGAAGGAGAGAATGGGAGGGAGAGGGAGAGGTAGATAGAGAGGGAGAGGGAGATGGAGACGGAGGGAGAGAGAGAGAGAGAGAGAGAGAGAGAGAGAGAGAGAGAGAGAGAGAGAGAGAGAGAGAGACAACAAAAAACAATGACAGAAATTGAAAGAGAGAGAGAGAAGGGGGAGAAACAAAGATATCTAAAAGAGAAGAGTAAAAAGTTTATCACGAAAGAGAGAAAGAGAAAAACAAGAGAAATTTGATAAATGGAAAGAAAACGGAAATACAAAAAGGACACACTAAAGAAACCGTAGACGCGTATTTATTGCAAAGAATTAATAACAATGATATAAAGGCTAATAAAGAATAAATACAAAAAATATGATAATGAAAGTTATAACAACAAAATAACACGAGAAGTAAACTATAATTATAACATAATTATAACCATAACTAATTAATCATAACTAAAAATGATAATAACGTACTTAGCACAACATTGATTATAGTGATAATGATCATAGTAATAATAACAATACACATGACTATAATCATAGCATCAACGATGATAATTATAATTTTAATGATAATAATGACAATAATAATGATAACACTACAACTAACAACAATAACAATGATAAAAACAATGATCACGACAAATAAATAACAATAACAATAAAGATGATAATGATAATAACTTAAAACGTTAATTTGCTCACAGATTTCCCCCCTCCCCCCCTCCCCAAAAGTTCACTGATCTCCTAATTGTTCTCTTAATACATAGCTGTTCATCAGAGCAGTAATGAACGTTCACTGCTTGTCTTTGGCGTTTTGGTTGTCAAGTTAGCGGAGTGTTATTTTCGCGAAATTGTCTTTTTTGTTGTGTTTTTTTCTTTTTTAGGGGGGCCGTGTGTGTTTGTTTTTTGGTTGTTTGTTTGTTTTTTTATGCTCATTTGATTTGGTTGTGTGTTTGTGTGTGCTTCTGTTTGTTTGTTTGGCTTGTTTGCTTATTTTGTCTGCCGACATGTC
>NW_028234412.1:3932607-3935107 GCF_977035675.1 Penaeus japonicus
GAAGAAGAAGAAAAAAAGAATTGAAGAAGGAAAAAAAAGGAAAAGAAGAAGAAAAAAAAAGAAAAAGGGGAATAAAAAGGAGAAGAAGAAGAAGAAGAAGAAGAAAAAGGAGAAGATAAAAAAGGAGAAGAAGAAGAAGGAAAAAGAGGAGAAGAATGAGAAGAAAAAAGAGAAGAAGAAGATGAAGAAGAGGAGGAAAAAGTAGCAGAAGAAGAAGAAAAAGGAGAAAAATAATAATAATAAGAAGAAAAATGAGCAGAAGAGGAAGAAGAAAAAAGAAGAAGAAAAAGAAGAAGGATGAGAAGAAGAAGAAGAAAAAGGAGAAGAAGAAGAAAAAAAAGCAGAATAAGAAGAAAAAGGAGAAGAAGAAGAAGAAGAAGAAGAAAGAGCACAGTAAGAAGAAAAGGAGAAGAAGGAGGAGAAGATGAAGAAGAAAAAAAGCAGAATAAGAAGAAAAAAGAAGACGAAAAAGAAGAAGGATGAGAAGAAGAAGAAGAAAAGGGAGAAGCAAAAAAAGCAGAATAAGAAGAAAAAGGAGAAGAAGAAGAAGAAGAAGAAAAAGAGCACAATAAGAAGAACAAGGAGAAGAAGGAGGAGAAGAAGAAGAAGAAAAAAAAGGGGAAGAAGAAGAAGAGGAAGAAGGAGGAGGAGAAGAAGAATCCAGACTCGACCATGAAAACAGTTGCAGATGGAATACCATTCATTATTCATGGTCGATCGATCGCAGGGGGGAGGGGGGGGAGACGTAGGAGAGAGGGGGTGGGAGAGGAGGAGGGGAGGGGAGAGGGGGGGGGGGGGGGGAGGAGAGAGGAGGAGGGGAGGAGAGAGGGAGTGGGGAGGGAGTGGGGAGGAGAGAGGGAGTGGGGAGGGGGAGACGTAGGAGAGAGGGGGTGGGAGAGGAGGAGGGGAGGAGAGAGAGGAGGGGAGGGGAGAGGGGGTGGGAGAGGAGGAGGGGAGGGGAGAGGGGGTGGGAGAGGAGGAGGGGAGAGGGAGTGGGGAGGAAGAGGGGAGGAGAGAGGGGGTGGGAGAGGAGGAGGGGAGGGGAGAGAAAGAGGGAGTGGGGAGACGTAGGAGAGAGGGGGTGGGAGAGGACGAGTGGAGTGGGGAGGGGAGGGGGAGGGGAGGGGGAGACGTAGGAGAGAGGGAATGGGGGACGGGGAGAGGTAAGAGGGGGAAAGAGGTAGGGGGGTAAGTGGAAGGCCGAAAGGTAGATGGTGGGGGGGTGAGGAGGGAAGGAGGAGGGTAGCAACAAAGGCGACGGAGGAAAGGGACAGAGGAAAAGGGGAAGATGGGAGGGAAGGGAGGAGGAGCAGGGGGAGGAGGGAGAGGGGGAGTAAGGGGGAAGAGAGGAAGGGGAAGAGAAGCAAAAGATGGGAGGAAAGTGAGAGGAGGAGGAGGGGGAAAGAAAGGAAAGGGAAGAGAAGCGAAAGATGTGAGGGAAGTGAGGAGAAGGAGGAGGAGGAGGGGGAAAGAGAGGAAGGGGAAGAGAAGCGAAAGATGGGAGGAGAAGGAGGAGGAGGAGGGGGAAAGAGGAGGGGGAAAGAGAGGAAGGGGAAGAGAAGCGAAAGAAGGGAGGAGAAGGAGGAGGAGGAGGGGGAAAGAGAGGAAGGGGAAGAGAAGCGAAAGATGGGAGGGAAGTGAGGAGAAGGAGGAGGGGGAAAGAGGAGGGGGAAAGAGAGGAAGGGGAAGAGAAGCGAAAGATGGGAGGGAAGGGAGGAGAAGGAGAAGGAGGAGGGGGAAAGAGAGGAAGGGGAAGAGAAGCGAAAGAAGGGAGGGAAGGGAGGAGAAGGAGGAGGAGGAGGGGGAAAGAGAGGAAGGGGAAGAGAAGCGAAAGAAGGGAGGGGAGGGAGGAGAAGGAGGAGGGGGAAAGAGGAGGGGGAAAGAGAGGAAGGGGAAGAGAAGCGAAAGAAGGGAGGGAAGTGAGGAGAAGGAGGAGGGGGAAAGAGGAGGGGGAAAGAGAGGAAGGGGAAGAGAAGCGAAAGAAGGGAGGGAAGGGAGGAGAAGGAGAAGGAGGAGGGGGGAAGAGAGGAAGGGGAAGAGAAGCGAAAGATGGGAGGGAAGGGAGGAGAAGGAGAAGGAGGAGGGGGAAAGAGAGGAAGGGGAAGAGAAGCGAAAGAAGGGAGGGAAGGGAGGAGGAGGAGGAGGGGAAAGAGAGGAAGGGGAAGAGAAGCGAAAGAAGGGAGGGAAGGGAGGAGGAGGAGGAGGAGGAGGGGGAAAGAGAGGAAGGGGAAGAGAAGCGAAAGAAGGGAGGGAAGGGAGGAGGAGGAGGAGGAGGAGGGGAAAGAGAGGAAGGGGAAGAGAAGCGAAAGAAGGGAGGGAAGTGAGGAGGAGGAGGAGGAGGGGGAAAGAGAGGAAGGGGAAGAGAAGCGAAAGAAGGGAGGGAAGGGAGGAGGAGGAGGAGGGGGGAAGAGAGGAAGGGGAAGAGAAGCGAAAGAAGGGAGGGAAGGGAGGAGAAGGAGGAGGGGGAAAGAGAGGAAGGGGAAGAGAAGCGAAAGAAGGG
>NW_028234412.1:3940107-3942607 GCF_977035675.1 Penaeus japonicus
TGTCACCACATGTGCACATTACCCAATGCATACAGTGATTTGCAATATGTGCAACCAACATCACAATCCATTCCCACGCTCACCTATGCCTACATACTGTACAGCCATCCACGAAAGAGAGCTGACTTATGTGTACGTATATGCAAACAGATATTTATGAAACGTGTGGATGTAAACAGGCACACAAGTACAAATGTACACACAGACACACATATATATGAGTAGACACCTATACACGTAAATATGAGTACATTTATACACACACAAATATGATTACACACATACACACATACAAATACACGCACACACACATGTATGAATAGACACAAAAACAAACACACATGCGCGTACACACAAATATGAATACAAGCACACAAACACACACACACACACACACACACACACATCCTCCCTCCTCCTCACACACATACACATCCCCCCTCCCCCCACACACACATCCCCCCTCCCACACACATACACATCTCCCCTCCCCCCACACACATACACATCCCCCCTTCCACACACACACACATCCCCCCTCCCACACACATACACATCCCCCCTCCCCCCACACACATACACATCCCCCCTCCCCCCACACACACATCCCCCCCTCCCACACACACACAGAACATACCCGCCCCGAGATCCTGCCCACCCACACATCAATAATACCTTCACAAACACACACACACACACACACACGTAAAAGCCGCCCACCTCCGCCCACAAGCATATCGCTCAGTGACCCCCACTAACCGCAAAGTCAAATGGGACCAAATTTCCTTCACTTTTTTAAAACCCTTTTGGTTTATACACACTTCGTATACGTCACTTGGTGTATACCCATCTCGTATACACTCACTTTGGTGTGTACTCACTTAGTTTGTGCCTACTTGGGTATACCCATTTGGTGTATACCCATCTGGTGTATGCCCATTTGGTGTGTACCCATCTGGTGTGTACCCACTTGGTGTGTACCTACTTGGTGTGTACCCACTTAGTGTGTACCCACTGAGTGTGTACCCACTTGGTGTAAGCCCATTTGGTGTGTACCCACTTGGTATACCGTGATTTGTTGTATACCCACTTGGTTTACACCCACATCGATCTACACCGACTCGCCCTACACCCACTCGATCAAAACCCACTCTACGCCCAAACACTTTCACAAGAGTCCTATTCCACCTACACACCACCTCCACTGCCTGCCCCCTCCACTTCCACTTCCACCACCACCTACAGCTGCAACCCACAGCCTCCACCTCCACCTCCTTCCACCCACACCCCCTCCTCCACTGCCGCCCACAAGGAAAGACTTTGTACTGGGGGCGTCAGTGTGGTGTGATTGTGTCCTTATTTTGACTTGTGTTATCTCGCCTTACGTGCTTGGGAGGGAGGAGAGAGAGGGGGGGGGAGGGGGAACGGTGGAGGGAGAGGGAGGGAGGGAGGGAGGGAGAGGGAGGGAGGGAGGGAGGGAGGATGGGATGGAGAGGGAGGGAGGGAGGATGGGATGGAGAGGGAGGGATGGAGAGGGAGGGAGGGAAGGAGAGGGAGAAAGGGAGGATGGGAGGGAACGGTGGAGGGAGAAAGAGGGAGAGGGAGATAGAAAGAGTGAGGGAGGGAGAGGGAGTGAGTGAGGAAGGTAGGGAGAGAGAGAGGAAGGGAGGATAGGGGGAAAGAAAGAAAGAGAAAGAGAGAGACAGAGAGAGAAATAGAAAGAGAAAGAGAGAGAGAGAGAAAGAAAGAGGGAGGGTTGGAGGAGAGGGAAACACAGAGAGAGAAAGAGAGACAGGAAAGGAGAAAGAGAGAAAAAAAACACACAGACAGGGAGAAAGACCTTACGAGACACAAATCTAATTACTTCGATGACTGTTCCATGACTCATGACGTTACAAAAGTCATGATCTGTTGGTGCAGGAATTCATCCTAAGACGAAGAGGTGAGGAAAGGAAGGGGAAGGAGGAAGGAAGAGAAAGCATAGGGGGAAGAATTAGGAGGAGAAGGAGGACAGAAGAGAAAGAATAGGAGGAGGAAAGAACGAGAAAGAATAGGGGGAAGAATTAGGAGGAGAAGGAGGACAGAAGAGAAAATAGGTGGAGGAAAGAACGAGAAAGAATAGGGTGAAGAATTGGGAGGAGAAGGAGGAAGGAAGAGAAAGCATAGGGGGAAGAATTAAGAGGAGAAGGAGGACAGAGGAGAAAGAATAGGAGGAGGGAAGGAAGAGAAAGAATAGGGTGAAGAATTAGAAAGAGAAGGAAGAAAGAATAGAAAATAGGGGAAGGAGGAAGGAAGAGAAAGCATAGGGGGAAGAATTAGGAGAAGGAGGACAGAAGAGAAAGAATAGGGGAAAGAATTAGGAAGAAAAGGAGGACAGAAGAGAAAGAATAGGGTGAAGAATTAGAAAGAGAAGGAAGAAAGAACAGAAAATAGGAGGAGGCAAGGAAGAGAAAGCATAAGGGGAAGAATTAGGAAGAGAAGGAGGAAAGAAGAGAAAGAA
>NW_028234412.1:3947607-3955107 GCF_977035675.1 Penaeus japonicus
AAAAAAAAAAAAACTTTCTTGGTGACACGTTGTCAATACTTTAAAGTCTTTGATGTTGTTAATATCCCTTAGTGTTTTTTTTTTTTTTCTTTTGTTTTAAATTACACTATTTCTCTCTCTCTCTCTTTCACTCTCTCGCCCTTTCTCTCTTTCTCTTCCTCTCTCTCGCCCTTTCTCTCTCTCTCTCTTTCTCTCTCTCCCCCTTTCTCTCTCTCTCTCTTTCTCTCTCTCGCCCTTTCTCTCTCTCTCTCGCCCTTTCTCTCTCTCTCCCTTCCTCCCCCTCTCTCTATATATTCATATTTTTATCTTCCTCTCGCTCTATCTGTCTCTCTTTCTTTTAACAGCAACATTCATTTTAGCGTTTTCATATTGTCATGGTAACCATGATGATAACCATTAGTACGGTTATCATCATTACTATAATCATTATCAATAGCATTAGCTACATTGACATCATTATCATATCCATCATTATAATTTTTCTCATAAAATTGTTAACATCAGCATTATTATCATTTAGTGACGAAGATACATTATTATATCATTATATATATATATATAATTTTTATATATATATATTATATATATATATCGTATGTATGTATGTATGTATGTATGTATATGTATATATATATATATATATATTATATATATGTATATATATACATACATATATATACATACATATACACACATATTATATATATATATATATATATATATATATATATATATATATATATATATATATATATATATATATATATATATATATATTTTTTATATATTTTTTTTTTTTTTTTTTTTTTTTTTTTTTTTTTTTTTTTTTTTTGTTACCATATGTGTTAAATTAACATGTCACACGAGTTGAAATATCGCCAAGGAATTCACTTGAGTTAATAATCGAGATCTTTCTAGAAGACTCATGCAATTGATAAGATTACTTCGGTACAAACTGATAAGTGATAAAAGGATATAGAAGATAATAAGAAAGGGTACGTATCTTATCGAAGGGACGAAAAGGGCGAAAGGGGAGGGGGAGGAGGAAGAAGAAGAAGAAAAAGTAATAAATAGAGGAAGAGGAAGGAATAAGAAATAAATAGAAGAGGATGACGAAGAAGAAAGAAGAAAGAAGAAATATATGGAAGAAGAAGAAGAGGAAGGAAGAAACAGGAGAATAGGAAGAGGAAAAAAAAGAAGAGGGAGTAAGAAACAGAAAAAAGAGGAAGGAGAAGAGACAAAAATAAAATAAAAATAAAAACAGAAATAAGGAAGAAGTAGAAGAAGAAAAAAAAAAAAAAACAGGGGGGAGGGAGGGGGTCATGACCTTGATTTTGACCCGTGACACGTAAGATGCGGTCGACGGGTATGTCACTGTATTTATAGAATGGTTTGGCTGTCGAAGTCCGTGAGTGGTTGGGTATGGTGTCTGGTATGGTGTTTGGGATTTGTATGGTGTCAGTGTGGTGCTTTTTTTATTTGTATTGTGTCAGTATGGCGTTTTGGGAGTTGTATTGTGTCAGTGTGGTGCTTTTTTGGATTTGTATGGTGTCAGTGTGGTATTTTTTTATTTGTATAGCGTTGTAATGGTGTTGTGGTATGGTGTTCAGGGACACACACACACACACATATATATATGTGTGTGTGTGTGTGTGTTTGTACATATATATACACACACCGCACAAAAACTCTACAATACATGATAGTTGAAGATTGTGACAAAGTGGTGCATTTTAGGTACATATAGATACAGCCCTACAGGAAGAGATAACACTGTTAGTACATCATTTCCTTTATAATAGTTTAGTCACCCTTAAGCTTGCAAAGAAAAAAAGAAAAAGAAAAATATATATACTTATACCTATATCACTCTATCTACACCTATCTATCTAAGCGTTTACTTATCTCTATCTATTTCTTTATCTATCTGTTTATCCAGTTATGTATCTCTCATTCTATCTACTTATTTACACCTACCCATCTATCTCTTTTTTTTTTTTTTATAAGATATATATGAATTAGCAGTTGTTGATATTAATGCAAGCGCTTCGAATAATATATATTACTTTGGAGTTCAATATCATCGTTAGATACAAAGATACAAATAGATACAAAGTTGAGTATTTGAATTATGAAGAAGGTATTATTAGAAACATCATACTCATAGTTTCATTGTAATAAGATATGTTTATACTATCTAACATTGCACTTATTAATGTTGCATTAATTTGGATATATTCGACACATATATGCGTACACACACGCACACACTTGCACGCACACGCGGCCTTCCACTGACACACATGGGAATACGCACGCAACTCATATGGCCACCCTACTCCCCCCCCCCTCTCTCTCTCTCACTCACATACGCACATACACACACACACACGCATACTCACACACACACACACATGCATAAGCACACACATACTCACGCATGCATACACACACACACACAAACACACAACACACACACACACACAACACACACACACACACACACACACACACTCAAAACACACACACAACACACACACACACACACACACACACACACACACAACACACACACACACACACGAACCGTTAGGCTACACGTGAGGACATTTGAACCGCATAACAGGCCACCAAAGGGAGTGTTGCCTTTACGCCTCATATTATGTTGTAGATCGTTTTCAAATGAAGATATGCATGTGGCGTGTGTATTGCAGGGTAATTTATATTGACTAAATCTGTTGTCTGTTTGTCTGTCTCCGGCTCTCTCTCTCTCCCTCTCTCTCTGTCTCTGTCTGTCTGTCTCTCTCTCTCTCTCTCTCTCTCTCTCTCTCTCTCTCTCTCTCAGTCTCCCCTCCCCCTCTCTCCCTCTTCCTCCCCCCCTCTCTCTCTCTTTCTCCCCTCCCCCTCTCTCTCTCTTTCTCTCTCTCTCCTCACCCCCCTCCCCGTCTCTCTCTCTCTTTCTCCTCTCCCCCCCCCCAGTCTCTCTCTATCTTTCTCCCTCTCTCTCCTTCCCTCCCTCCCTCCTTACCTAATTTCCCAAGCCCCCTCTCTGACACGTGCACACCCACACGCAAACCCTGTATAATGAAATAAAAAAGAGAGAGAGTTTGGAATTCCGATAAACGTACATCGCTTTGCTCATAAACACGTGTTGATGAAATCTAAACTATGCGCCTAAGCAACAGGTCTAATTACATGGTTACCTCTTACGTTCCTCTATTTCAAAACGCATCGAGAATTATATCTATCATCGATATATCTCTTATCATTTCTTGAAATCACGGGAGATGAGAATCATGCGAGAAAATGAGAGAAAAAGAAAATATATATCTCATACTTCCATCATGGCGTCAGCTTATGACGTCACAAGCCAGTCTGGAATCCGGTTATTGTGAATTTCCGGTCTAAAACGACAAGACAAAACGACTAGCTTGTGGCTGTGCCTGTCTAAACATCTGCGTGTATTTTGCTCTTTCAACTATTTGTCTTAGAGGTGAAAAAAAACAAACCAGAGAACCAGAATGACGAATTACATTGCGAATACTTGTCTTCCTAAACTGACCGTGTCTTAACATTTGAATTTCTACTTATGCGTCACTAAGCCTTTTCATTGAATGCATGTTTGCTTGTTATGTGAGAGAGAGAAAGGAAATAGAGAAAGATCTGAAAGCATCATGGCTATGTAGATGTTGTATTGTGTTATGATGTCATTTGGAAAGGTTATGTGGTAACAGCTGCCTAGTTGAACCGTTAGCGAGAGACCCGTATAGTGTTATATAGGAACTATGTAGTCTGTCTCTCTCTCTCTCTCGTCTCTCGCTCTCGCTCTCTCTCTCTCTCTCTCGTCTCCTCTCTTGTTCTCCAGTCTCTCTCTCACTCTCTCGTCTCGTCTCCTCTCTTGTTCTCCAGTCTCTCTCTCTCTCTCTCGTCTCGTCTCTCTCTCTCTCTCTCTCTCTCTCTCTCTCACCCCCTCTCTCTCTTTCTCTCACATACTAGTCATGTACACATGTCTATCTCTTTTTCTGTATTCATGCATGTCTGTCTGTCTATCTGTCCGCCTCTCTCTCTCTCTCTCTGTCTCTCGTTATCTACCGCCCCCCCCTCTCTCTCTCAACATGAATAATTCCTATCTTATCTCCCCCCCCCTGCCTCTCGAGTCTCTCTCTCATAAAGTGATAGATAGATAGATAGCGATAGATAGATAGAGAGAGATAGAGAAAGAGAGATAGAGAGAGAAAGAGAGAGAGATAGATAGAGAGAGAAAGAGAGAAAGAGAGAGAGAGAGAGATGATATCACAGGGGTGACTCACTGCCTTCGTATGAGTTGTGAGTCACGGGTACTGTGGAAATTTGTATGTGTAAGGGTGTGTCGAGGAGGGGAAGGGAGGGGAGGGAAAGGGCTAAGGAAGAGAGGGGGAGGGGTAAAGAGGGGAGGGGGGGTAAGGAGGAGAGGGGTAAGAAAGGGAGGGAAAAGGGAAGGGGTAAATTGGGGAAGGGGGTGTGGGAGGGAAAGTAGGAGAGAGAGAGAGAGAGAGAGAGAGAGAGAGAGGTTATAGTAAGAGAGAAAGAGAGAGAGAGAGAGAGAGAGAGAGAGAGAGAGAGAGAGAGAGAGAGAGAGAGAGAGAGAGAGAGAAAGGGGGGGGGGTTAAGGAAAGAAAGAGAAGCTAATAACAGATAGATAGACAGAACGAGACAGATAGATAGACAGCAACAGATAGACAGATTTAAGACAGACACATACCTAACAGAAACATAGTAGAGAAACACAAGGGAATAATAATAATAAAAAGAGACGAATGAATAAATGTCCCATCTACGAAAATAGAACACACACACCACCCTAAAATGCCCTTAAATAATGCCAATATGATGCCATTAGGTGTGTGCCCCCCTCCCCCTCCCCCTCCCCCCTCTGCCACACCTTAAAATCGACCCAGGAGAATCTGCTGTGAATTTTCTTATATGTTTTATCCTTTATTACGATCTTTTTTTTGGGGGGGTGGAAAGTTTCAGACTTAAAGATTGCTTAGAGAGTTTGTTAAACGCATTTTAATTCTAATCTTTTGAAATATTAAGCTACTGAGTGACGGTTTTGTGTTCTTGTGTGTTGCGGGAACGGAGATTTTTTGTACTGTTATTTACGTATATGATTTTTTCTTCTTCTATTCTTTTCGTGTATTGTTCTCATATCTTTCGTTATTGCTAAGTGACGATAATGAGATTCGTGCCAAAATGTAACTTGTTTCAGGTTTGAAAGGTGTTAGAATGTGTTATTAGTAGTAGTATTTTTTTTTTCTCTCTCTCCTCTTTCCATGCAAGCTGTATTCAGACTCTCGACTTTAGGCTTTAAAACTAGGATAAATTTCCGAAAATATCTGATATTAAGAAGCTTTAATAAATATTCCATTCGAGAAGGTTCCGTTTGAAAATGGTCAGTTGTCGCATAACGGTCGATGTTCAAAGATTCAGACTTCTTTTTCTTACATATTGGAGGGTTTTGATTTATATTTCGATTGCTGTGATGCTTTGAGGAGATAGCACTCGGATCTGTCTAATAGCCGAGCTGAAATAGGCATCACTTGAGGGGAACAATCAGGAATTTCTTGTGATAGTTCAAGCTGATCTCACCATTATGCGATTATCCGGACTCCACCGACTGTCATTCACCTACAGATGTTTTTTGTCTTCGCTCATTTCCCCCCTTCTTACGATACGTTAGACCTACTACCATAGTCTAAAACCAAGAAAAGATATCGTAGAACCCCCTCGAACCTCCATCCAGCCGTAAACATCATCACCAAGGGGCGAAAAGCGCGAAAATACAGGAAAAACTCCCAATCGGCGAAAAATGAAGTTCATCGCCATCTTGGCCTCGCCGCCTCGCCGGCTCGTTCGCGCCACTTTTCCACCAATCAGGAGGCGAGCCGCAAGGTGCCGACCAATCAGGAGCGAGATCGTACGATGACGTCACGCTGCCTATATATACCCCGGACCGGCGAAAGTTTGAATAGTAGGACTCGCGAGGGCATCATACACGGCTCCTTGTGATCCTTAGCTGCGGCTTTTTCCAACTCCATTTCTTAAACCCCCAAAAAAACATTCGCCAACATGGTAAGTTGTGCAAATACGCTTTTTATTCGTTATGTGAAATAGAAGTGCGAAGATAAGTGAAAAAAAACCTTTTATTTGAAAAGAAGGAAAAATGGTCGCTTTTGTTTATCGATATTTTAAAGATAACCTTCCTTATCTCAATCGATATCAACTCGGCTTAGTTTTAAAAAGTATTTTACATAAACGGTTCTAAATATAGAGAAATAAACTTTATTTGATACAAGAAACTACCGTAAAAGAACGAATTAAACGCGAGGGACGAGAAGGCGCGGCGCGAGTGGCGAACAAAGGAGAGCCGCGCCCTTGTCTGCCGTCGACTCCACGTGGAAGACGCGGGCGGTGGGCGGGGTGGATTAGTGGGTGGGCGGCGAGTGCAATGCGGGCGGTGTTCTGTTGAGGTTTTATCGTTAATTAGTGCGATTTTTTTGCTGATTATTGGTCTATTTTGTCTAGTTTTCTAGTGTAATTAGAATGAAATTGTTGGAATTAGATTATTACTTTTGCCGATTTTTTTTACTTTTTTTTTTATTGATTTCTCTGCCGCTGCTAATAGGAAGAATGTAATTGTTAAGCCGGCTGGACGATTATGGTCCGAGCTTTAATTTCACGGGCTGTTGCCGTGAAGACGTTCGTTGACCGGCGGCGGAAGGGGAGAGGCCGCCGCGGGTGTCCAGGCGAGGAGGGAGGGAGGGGGGAGGGGGAAGGGGGAGCTACCGGTTACAGGAGGTAGTGAGGAAGGGTAGGATGTGGAGATATTAATGGAGGGAACTTTTGTTGATATTGAGAAGGGAAATTGTAAGATGTTGTGAACCTTGGAGATTTTAGATACTTTTACACTTAAAGTAGCTTATCGACATATCCGCCGTGGCTAAAGGATCAGGACAGGATGGGTCGGAATACCTGCATTTCATCTTCAATTGCCAATTGACTTATCCCCGTTTTCCCCCTTGCAGCGTGAGTGCATCTCAGTCCACGTGGGCCAGGCCGGTACCCAGATGGGCAATGCCTGCTGGGAGCTGTACTGCCTGGAGCACGGCATCCAGCCCGACGGCCAGATGCCCTCCGACAAGACCATCGGCGGCGGGGACGACTCCTTCAACACCTTCTTCAGCGAGACCGGCTCCGGCAAGCACGTCCCCAGGGCCGTGTTCGTCGACTTGGAACCAACTGTGATTGGTGAGTGCCGCCTCCGGGCTCCGCTTTGAGGGCGTTGGGTGCCACTTCATGGACATGGTCATGGGGCGTTCCTCGTGTGCATTTGCAGTCTTGTGAGATAACATTCGTTTAACGATTATGAAGACTGACCTTTGGTTTCCCTTCCCTTCCCTTTCCAGACGAGATCCGCACTGGCGTCTACCGCCAGCTGTTCCACCCCGAGCAACTGATCAC
>NW_028234412.1:3967607-3972607 GCF_977035675.1 Penaeus japonicus
AGAACAAGACTTTTCTTAATATTCCTGTGATCTAAGAGAGGAGGAGGTGGAGGAGGAGAAAGAAAAGGGAAAGGAGGAGGAGTAAGGGAGAAAGAAGAGGGAGAGGAGATAACAGGAAATAGGAGGATAAAGAGAAGGAAGATGAGGAGAAGGTAGAGGATACTGGGGAGGAGTAAGAAGAGGATGCAACACATAATATTAGAAAAATGCACATCTTACTCTTTGTGTAAACACAGATGACTGCCTTAATTCTACTTATGATAAACAAACTTAAAGGAGGTCCTGTTCAGCTTACACAATTAAATAACTTAATCTATATTAAACCATGGCTTCTGGAATTGGAGTGGTTGGTTAAATAGCACTATTGAGGACAAACACTAAAAGAAAGTGTATAACTATGTCTTGTATTTGGGGTTCAAAACCAAAAGAAATGGAAATGCACCACAAACTCCCTCACTAACAAGGGCTACTATGGTACTAGCTTTTAAAGGACCTTTTAAAGGCAGGTAGAGACTCTTACTCTTTCCTAACCTTGGACAGTAGACGGCCCATATCCCACTTTGCTTGGAAACCCTACTGGTCCTCAGACGTGTGTGTTACCATGGTAGCCCCCAAGAAATGAAAATCAAAGCTAGAACACCAAAAGCTACGACAGCTACCTCTTCAAAGTATCTTTCTTCTACTTTCCTTCCCCTTTCTCTTCCCTTTCTTTCTAGTCTTGCATGGTATGGATGGGTAATAAATAGTTTCACGACTCTCAGGATATACTCAACCTACCTTCCGGGTGTGGCAATAATGATATCTGGCTTGTCGTGCATGGCAGCAAACTGGGAATCCATGTTGTATCCTCCCACAACCACGACGGCTTTGAGACGTGTATAAAAGCCTAGTTCCTTCGTGAATTTGAGGGTCTGCGAATATGACAGATATTGAAAGATTATAATAATTAAGACTATATGATATCACTGGTTTGTTTAGTTTCAGATAACTATTAACTGATACAGAATCTGAAAGTGATGATAGGTAATTTTCTGCAAACCTGAGAAATTGATATAGTAAAGAAAAGAGAGAAAAAAACAAATGTAAGAAAATAAACATATTCACTTATACACTGCTGAAACAGACGCACATATACAAGAATATGTACATAAATATTCTCAAACTCTTTTCAATCGGGACAAAGAGGTGCAGCAGCACATACATACCTGCAGCGCCAGTTCTCGCGTTGGGGAGAGGATGAGTGCCCTGGGCCCCGTCAATACGTTGTGGTTGGACTGCAGCAGCTTTTCAAACATTGGGATCAGGAAACAAGCCGTCTTGCCGCTTCCAGTCCGGGCCATGGCGACGACATCCTTGCCTTCCAAGACAGCTGGCAATGTCTAGACAGAGAGAGATAGACGGGGGTAGCCTAATGAGACACCAAGAGAGATTGAGAGGGGATATAATTCACCGAGGAATGAAAATTCAAAATTTGGAGACATGGGGGGGGGGGGTGCAGATCCGATCAAACGAGAAGCGAAATCGTAGTAAAGGAGATGGCAAGAAGGATTTATTATCCAAAAAATAATCCATTTCCTCCCAAACACGGGAAGATCGATGTTTTTCTCGAACAAAGAGGAATAACTTCATGACAAGGGAACCTCATGGCTAGACAAATAGGAGTAAGCTTAGATCAAAAGGTTTCCATAAGAGAAATTTCCAATGGAGGGGGGATGAGTTCGCGACTAAATGCCACTTTACGTACCTTACGCTGGATGGGAGTCGGGATCTTGTAGCCTCTCTTCATAATCCCTTTGTATACAGGATGACTTAGGCCCATCACCTATAAAACAAGACACAACTTAGCGTTTCTTTTATTGAAAAACAACAACTGGGTTGACCAGTGTGAAGGGTGAAGGGAAAAAGAAAAAGAAAAGAAAGAAAAACACACACACACACACACCTTCCCTGCACCTCTGATATGTTATCTTGTGCAGGCCGCCTTGATATGAATGCCACAGCAGTGCGCTCCAATCATTTGCCAGTACCATTGGGTTAACTGTATTAACCCTATAGAGATGCGTCACACTTGAAGAGTTCGACCTGGGCCTTGTATCTTGAGATGTTGTCTTTTCTATCATTTTCTAGACTTATGGTATGTTAGCTGAGTTTATATATTATATTTAAGACAACTGAAGGAATAACTGTCTTGTATTTTGAGCAAACGAATGCAACACAACCCCTCGAAAAGCACCAGTAGTAAAAGGGTTCCAAATACAGTGCGTTAAGGCAAAATTGCAGAATTTCGTTTACCTTTCCATACTCTATTGTAAATCCTCTGTAATAGCGATTTTTGTCGGCGTTTAACACTGATTATAGAAAACACTGTTAAGTGGGAAAAATAAATATATATCTTTTGATTTTTTATTTCATTTTATAGTTTTATTTTAGATTTATATTTTATTCATATATATATATTGAGAGATATTTTTATAGTATATATTTTGAGTGAGAGTGAGAGATGATGAGAGAGAGAGTGAGAGAGAGAGAGGAGTTGAGGTGGAGAAGATGAGGAGAGAGAGAGAGAGAGAGAGAGAGAGAGAGAGAGAGAGAGAGAGAGAGAGAACAAAAAGAGGAAGAAGAAAGAAGGAAAAACACAATAAAAGCAGAAGCAGAAGCAGAAGCAGAAGCAGAAGCAAAAGAAAAAGAAAGAAAGGAGAAAGAAAGAAAGAAAGAAAGAAAAGACGGCTCACCTGAAATCCTCCCGAACCCTTTTTCTTTTTGTTCTTCTTGGCGTGGCCCTGCTGCTCCTCCTCCGAGCTGCTGTCGCCGCCTAGGTCCTCTGCCTCCCCCCATCCCTCTATATCTTCGGATAATTTATCTGAAAAATAAAATAAAAGTCACGTTATTCTATCTGGGTATATCATCTGCCTGTGTGTGTCTGTCTCTCTAATGAATATTATCAGTGAAAGATGTGTATATTCTCTCTCGCTCTCTAAAATCTGACATCACCTTAAGCTTCTTACTCCTATTTCTTTTTTCCTTTTTTCAAATCTTAGGGGATGGAGAAGGGGTAAAAGAAAATCATGTTTAGCAAACCTGGTGAAATGCGTAAGTGCTTTGTTCAACACTAACCATTTCAGTTCAAGCTAACAATTTGACATCCCTGTCTAATACAAAACTCAGGTAAAGACCTTTCAGGATTATCAATTTCTTGATAGTAATATGGAATTAGTGTTTCTAATGAAATAAACTTCATCATTACTATAAGCATTACTATTAGCATTATTATTAGACATAATTATTATTAGACATTACTATTATAACTATAATTAGACATAAACTTCAAAGTAGGCTACCTGAAGTGGGCTAACATTGGCAGGCACTCTTCACCCTCCTCCTCCTTTTTCTCCTGTACTCATAGAGTCAAAGTGAAGTAAGCAACGTGTTAATGTACTTACATTCATAATGACATAAGGCGGGGGAGGGGGGGGGGGCTATACATCATACAAAGTGGCTATTTTAATGATGTTACTTACAGCAAGGCCCTATCCCCCCCTCCCCCCACTTGGATAGGGATTATATATATCAGAAGTAACCTCAGGGTCAGTTAAGTTCTTTGGGTTAGGTTTTGTATTGCTGGGAAATCTAGCAAACATTCTTTACTGAATTTCATAAATCCAGCATTTTTGGGCTTGAATCAGTGTCATAAACATAGCCACTTCCTACATAATATCTCCCCCTGGCCTTTTCTGAGAATTACATCACAACGTGCACATTGAGATCAGTTTCATAGAAAGACTCATTATCAAACACTGAGCTAATGGTATATCATCTTTTGCCTTTAATTAACGAGTTGGCACACCCCTAAGAACATTCTGTGAAGAATCAATGATTTTGAGTGAAGAAGGAGGGGGGGGGGGGTCATTAGGTATGAAAAACATCAATTATATAAAAATTATCAATTACACATACTCTCTTTAGTGAAAGCCACATTGCCGTAAACTTAACTATTTCAAACAAATACTAATATCTATTTTTTAAATGCTGGTTGAATTGTATCAAGAAAATAATTGATTCTAATACTAATCACCGTTTCTAATCTACAATTTAGGATAAATTACCCAACAGAAAATGTTCCAAAATCAAAGATTTTTACGGAGATGGAATTAGCTCTTAATTAATTTCTCCAATAATACGACTTTATAAACCCCATCTCTTGTTAGTCTTTAGGAACAATGTACATATCAATAAGTTTCTCTTTACAACATAAAGCCTTCATTAATGACACTTACCACTCGAAAAAAAGTAAAGGAATGAGTCATAACAATAAAAAAGAAAAGAAAAACCGTGTTTGAGGCAAATTCTCGAAACTTTCTCACATTCAATCTTTCTCCATTTAGAACGCATTACTTCCCATATTTAACAGATCACAGATAACAACCACAATAAATTCTCCCTCTCAGCAGCTACAATGACCAAGAACAACACAAATAAGAGAACATATCACAAAATCTCTACCTTCTTTCTCCATCTTGTCCAACACACGTGCGAGGCGACCTGTGTTGATGGTAGAGACCGCGGGTTAAATCTATTTACATATAGTCATTCTTCTCATTCCCACGGTTATGAGTCAAATTAACATTAGAATGTTGTATTTATTTTCTGATATAATTTTGAGATGATCGGGATAAATAATAGGTAATAGATATTGTGTATCGAATCGACTTAAATATATTATAACCCTGCGGACCGAAAACACCGGATGACAAAATATTCCAGAATTATTCATATCATTTTCGCTTTATCTCACACGCATTCTTATCATATCACTTACAAAATAAAGCAAACACGTATAAAAGATACTCATATATATATGCACAATAAAGTTTATAGTGATACTAATAATACTAATCATAATAATTGTGATGACAATGATAATAACTATAATGATAATAACAATGATGATAATAACAACAATAATACTGATTATGATAACAATAACAATATTGAAGATGATG
>NW_028234412.1:3986379-3988879 GCF_977035675.1 Penaeus japonicus
TTTTTCTTTTTCTGTCTCTCTCTCTCTTCTCTCTCTCTCTCTATCTATCTATCTATCTCTCTCTCTCTCTCTCTCTCTTCTATATCTCTCTCTCACACACACATTGTATGTATATATATATATATATATATATATATATATATATATATATATATATATATATATATATATATACATATATATATGTGTGTGTGTGTGCGTGTGTGTGTGTGCATGCGTGCGTTCGTGGGTTTAGATCGATCACTTGCATTCCGCAGACTGTCAAGGTATTAAAGTATCCCTTTCCATATAGATTCATAAATATTCATAAACTCCTACATATCAATACCTACAAATCTACATCCCGATATTTCTGTACACAAATATAAACAATGTCTGGTAGATCATCCATCACAATCATCCAACAGCTATAGTAACCGGTGTTAAAATAACAAACCCTGATAAGACAACAACAAAACAAAAAGATGTACCGTGTGAAACGCACCTAAAATTATCATAAAACATCTTAGAAGAAATGAACTTGAGAGATGCTTTCTTGAATGCGATCGAGACCCCACTATAAGGAACTACTTACTTCTAACTCTTTTTGTTAGTCACTAAGACAAATATTTCAGATGTTTGATCCAGATACACACACAGACATAGATAAACACGCACGCTAACATAAACACATAGACACATACGTTGTTAGATAAAGGGGTTAAAGTTGTTTTATATCTTTGTTACCTTTACTTTCTAATTAGCATACTGTGCAATATCTGAAGAGACCTGTGTTAACTCGTTGGTGTTTGCAAAACTTGGGCCTACAGTACATCTGTGTGTATGGTTTGTCACTGGCAGATTTGGTTGGTTTGTCACTGTCAGACTCGGTTGGTTTGTCATCTTGTCAGATTCGGTTGGTTTGTCATCTTGTCAGATTCGGTTGGTTTGTCATCTTGTCAGATTCGGTTGGTTTGTCATCTTGTCAGATTCGGTTGGTTTGTCATCTTGTCAGATTCGGTTGGTTTGTCATATTGTCAGATTCGGTTGGTTTGTCACTGGCAGATTCGGTTGGTTTGTCATCTTGTCAGATTCGGTTGGTTTGTCATCTTGTCAGATTCGGTTGGTTTGTCATCTTGTCAGACTCGGTTGGTTTGTCATCTTGTCAGATTCGGTTGGTTTGTCACTGGCAGATTCGGTTGGTTTGTCACTGGCAGATTCGGTTGGTTTGTCACTGGCAGATTCGGTTGGTTTGTCATCTTGTCAGATTCGGTTGGTTTGTCATCTTGTCAGATTCGGTTGGTTTGTCATCTTGTCAGACTCGGTTGGTTTGTCATCTTGTCAGATTCGGTTGGTTTGTCACTGGCAGATTCGGTTGGTTTGTCACTGGCAGATTCGGTTGGTTTGTCATCTTGTCAGATTCGGTTGGTTTGTCATCTTGTCAGATTCGGTTGGTTTGTCATCTTGTCAGATTCGGTTGGTTTGTCATCTTGTCAGATTCGGTTGGTTTGTCACTGGCAGATTCGGTTGGTTTGTCACTGGCAGATTCGGTTGGTTTGTCACTGGCAGATTCGGTTGGTTTGTCATCTTGTCAGATTCGGTTGGTTTGTCACTGTTAGATTCGGTTGGTTTCTCATCTTGTCAGATTTGGTTGGTTTGTCATCTTGTCAGATTCGGTTGGTTTCTCATCTTGTCAGATTCGGTTGGTTTGTTACTGGCAAATTCGGTTGGTTTGTCACTGGCAGATTCAGTTGGTTTGTCATCTTGTCAGATTTGGTTGGTTTGTCATCTTGTCAGTTCGGTTGGTTTGTCACTGGCAGATTCGGTTGGTTTGTCACTGTCAGATTCAGTTGATTTGTCACTGTCAGACTCGGTTGGTTTGTCATCTTGTCAGATTCGGTTGATACAACTCTACGACTTGGCTCTTTATAACAACACTTTATACAACTCGACAAGGCCCCATTAGCATTGTACTAAATGTGTCGATCCTCTCTTGTAGATGTTTCGAGAGCATGATGTGTGAAGTGAGATCATAGACAGTTTTTCCCACAAACGTCCTACGCCTGGCAGCGCATTCACCAGCCAATCAGCGTCTAAGGAGAGTAATGACGTCACCAACTAAATCTTGAACGCGTTGATGGAATCGTCTCTACCAAAGACGCCTTAAGTGAAATATATGTCAGTGGAGGCATATTTTACTTTGTAGGGCAGTATGGTAATGAAGGTCAGGTTTTATATTAAAATGTGTCGTAAATTGCTGGAAAATTACTGACGTAGTTATACATCATCCTTTTTTTTATCTTTTCAGTATTGTCATGGAATTTGGTGTTTTCTTTTTTATGATATAGTCATGGCAATAGAAGTGGTAGTGTTATTTTGTGTGATTAATCAATTTGATGATTTTGATGACGATGATAATGTTTTTGCGTGTGTCTTTGTTTTATGTGTGTGTGTGTGTATGAATAAACAAAAGAAGAGAGAAACATAAAAGTTAATATGGAGAACATGTTTACTCCTTTTT
>NW_028234412.1:4006379-4008879 GCF_977035675.1 Penaeus japonicus
ACAAATGTTTACCTCACAAACGTTTACCTCACAAATGTTTACCTCACAAACGTTTATCTCACAATCATTTACCTCACAAACGTTTACCTCACAAACGTTTACCTCACAAACGTTTACCTCACAAACGTTTACCTCACAAACGTTTACCTCACAAACATTTACCTCACAAACGTTTACCTCACAAACGCTTACCTCACAAACGTTTACCTCACAAACGTTTACCTCACAAACGTTTACCTCACAAACGTTTACCTCACAAACGTTTACCTCACAAACGTTTACCTGACAAACATTTACCTCACAAACGTTTACCTCACAAACGGATACCTCACAAACGTTTACCTCACAAACATTTACCTCACAAACGTTTACCTCACAAACATTTACCTCACAAACGTTTACCTCACAAACGTATACCTCACAAACGTTTACCTCACAAACATTTACCTCACAAACGTTTACCTCACAAACATTTACCTCACAAACGTTTACCTCACAAGCGTTTACCTCACAAACGTTTACCTCACAAACGTTTACCTCACAAACGTTTACCTCACAAACGTATACCTCACAAACGTTTACATCACAAACGTTTACCTCACAAACGTTTACCTCACAAACATTTACCTCACAGACGTTTACCTCACAAACGTTTACCTCACAAACGTTTACCTCACAAACGTTTACCTCACAAACGTTTACCTCACAAACGTTTACCTCACAAACGTTTACCTCACAAACGTATACCTCACAAACGTTTACCTCACAAACGTTTACCTCACAAACGTTTACCTCACAAACGTTTACCTCACAAACGTTTACCTCACAAACGTTTACCTCACAAACGTTTACCTCACAAACGTTTACCTCACAAACATTTACCACACAAACGTTTACCTCACAAACGTATACCTCACAAACGTTTACCTCACAAACGTATACCTCACAAACGTTTACCTCACAAACGTATACCTCACAAACGTTTACCTAACAAACGTTTACCTCACAAACGTTTACCTCACAAACGTTTACCTCACAGACGTATACCTCACAAACGTCTTCCTCACAAACGTTTACCTCACAAACGTTTACCTCACAAACGTTTACCTCACAAACGGCCAACGATTTCTTGACGAAGGGAGTTCCCAGCAAGACGTCCTCCGGAAGACTGTAGACTCTGAGGCCAAACAAGGTCACAGTTGAACTAGCTTTGGCGTGATGACCTGAAGAAGAAGTTGCAGGAGATGGTGCAGTCACCTGTGTTGCAATACTAGTTCTGCAAAAGGTTAATTTAGTGTTTTTTTTCGTTATTTTTTTGCAGTGTGCTTGTTGCTGGGTTTGTGGTGACGGTGGTGACTGTCGCTTCGATGATGCTATGATTGTATGTTGCAAATGTGGTGAGAATTTAAATCCATGGTGATACTATGGAGCAATGCATGTTGATAAAAATAATCATGATAATGTTAATGATAATTCGGTCAAAACAAACTAATTGGTATCATATACGAATGTTAAGGATAATGATATCAATAACATTCATATTACGAGCAATACAATGATGATGATGATAATTATGATGGTGGTGGTGACGATTATCATTACTATCATTATCATCATTATCATTATTATTATCTTTGTTATTATTATCACTATCATTACCATAATGATAATGATACGAGATAACATCATCAATGATATTTATGATAATAGTGATAAAGATAATGATATGATAAAAAACAATGCTAATTCTGATAAGGATAATGGTAACAATGATAATGATAATGATAACAATTATGATGATAATAATGATAATGATAACAACAATGATAGTAATAATAATCCAAATCGTATCAATAATGATAACAGTGATGATAACAGTAATAACAATGATGATAATTATAATAATAATAGTAATAATGGTAGCAATAAAGGACCTGGGACTATTCATTTGATAGTACAAACTAGAATTAGGTTAGGTTAGGTTCGGTTCAGCTAGATTAGGTTAGATAGGATAGTTCAGTTTCCGCTCTGCTAGATTAGGTTAGGTTACACTAGGTTAGGTAGATGAGGTTAGGATAGTCTAGCTTAGCTTAGGGTAGATAAAAGTACACAGCTTGCAGGCAGGATGATTTTACTGTGAGTAGATAACTATCACTGAAAGGTCAGTTTTTTTTTTTCACTTTCTTACTCGTGTGAAACTTTTGGATAGACAGTACATTCAATACCTATAATTTGTTTATATATATATATATATATATATATATATATATATATATATATATATATATATACATAATTATGCATATATACATGCATATCTATATTTCTCTCTCTCTCTCTCTCTCTCTCTCTCTCTCTCTCTCTCTCTATATATATATATATATATATATATATATATATATATATATATATATATATATATGTATGTATATATGTATATATATATATATATATGTATATATATATATAGATATATATATGAATAGATATATATATGTAA
>NW_028234412.1:4033879-4041379 GCF_977035675.1 Penaeus japonicus
GACACCACACACACACACACTCTCACACACACACACACAGACACACCACCCTTACACCACCCAAACTGCCAAACACCCAAACACAGACACCAAAGTACACTCACACCCCCACACACCCTCAACCCCACCCCCCCCACCCCCCCCCCCCCCCCCCCACACACAAACACACACACACACACTCTCACACCAACAACACTCACTCTCACTCCACACACTAACTCTCCCACACACTGATAAGCACTCACACACACACACTCACAGACTCACACACACTCACACACCCCCACACCCACACACACACACTACACATCACACACACACTACGCACTCTCACTCAAACACACACACACACACACACTCTCACACACACACAACACACTCACACACAAACACCTGCTCCACGCGACCCCCAGTAAGCACCAGGACTGAATTCATCACTAACCCCGCTAGCGATGAACTTTGACGCGAATCGAGACGGAGGTACAACCCACCAAACCATGTATTTCTGAAAAGCCCTCCGACGCAACGCGTCTAAATACATTCTCTTGTGTGTTTAGACAAAACTCAGTGTCATTTACATACCTTTCATATATATATCAATAAATCAAACTATAAATATAATAATCAACTCTATAACTAAAAATATTTGTGTGTGTTGTTTGTGTGAGTGTTTGAGTGAGTGATTGTGACAAGATCACACATCATCTCTATAAACTATACTATATATATAAAAAAACTTTTAACATAAAGAAAAAAAGCACTGTCTCACATTAAGTAAATAACCACTAACACTCTCCACCATCTATTATTATACATTATCTAAATAATCACTCACCAATGTACTGTCATATGTATATTATATATATATATATATATTATAAATATATATATATTAATATATATATTTATATGTATATATATATATATACATATATACTGTAACATTTGTAATTAAATATATATCTATATATTTTATAAATTCTATATATATATATATATATATATATAACTATAAATATATACATACATACATACATTTATATACATACATATATGTCTGAGTGTGTATGTGTGTTTACAATGCAAACGATACTTGAAATATCAAGTTGTATGTTTCACGTGTATGTCTTGATCCATACAACTGCTAGGACTTGTTTTTTTTTCTCGTGTTTAGAAAATAGTATACTTATATCCCTCATAATAACTCCCCTACGCACTGGAAAGTTAATATTGATTTATTTAGCTCCTCTCGCCGGCTTATCAATATTCTACCACCGAGATAGGCCTATAGTCTCCTCGTCCACAAACCAGAATTTCTCTTCTAATTCATCTGACGTTCACAAAGATTAATTAATTAAAGGATCCTGAAGGAATATCAAACGGTTTTTCTTCCGGTGTTTCACTTCGGGAAAAGGAAGATATAAAAAAAAAGAGAAAAAAAAAGAAAAAAAAAAGTTAACGGTCAAGGGCGAGAAACTAACTATCTCATACGAAAGTTGTCTGGCGGTGAAATGCGGTCTATATATAGGGCTTGGTCGGACCGAAACGTAGCATTCACCCTCCAGAAGGCAGCATGAAGGTATGGCGACGTCGCTCCGCGGGATTGTGTTTAGGACATACGTGTAATCGTGTAAACAAAAACAACAAAAAAAAGAATCGGATTTAGATCGGCTGTTCGAGTGAACTTCTGAGTGACTTTCAAAGGAATAATACATATGAATAAAAACACACACACATATCCACATACATACACACACATACACATACATATACACATATCCACACACACACATACACACCCACACACAAACAAGTAAACACACACACACTTTGAACACGCACACACACACATATATCCACACACACACACACACGCACACACACACACACACACACACACACATACACATATCCACACACACACATACACACCCACACACAACCTCACACAAACAAACAAGTAAAACACAGACACACGCACACAAACAAACGAACAAACACACACACACACACACAAGTACACTCCCACAGACATAGGAATCTCCTGTAGATAATGAGTCTCTACTAACCCACCCAAGAAGCCAGAAACAAGCGCTACCTAACCCAACCGAAAAAAAAACCTGGCCTCATCTTTACCCTTTTCCTTACATCTTCGGTCCATCTTTAATAAGGACTCTCTGCGTCCTTAGGTTCCCGTCGGCGCCCTCCTGTCCCTGCTCGTCCCGCTTTGCCTGGCCGGTCCACAGGGATACAACTATGCCTCGCCCGCTGCTTTTGCTTTAGGTCCCTCGCGAGCCCCTGTTCCTGCCCCTGCTCAAGTCCCTGCTTCTGTTCCTGGCCCTGCTCAAGTCCCTGCTTCTGTTCCTGGCCCTGCTCAAGTCCCTGCTTCTGTTCCTGCCCCTGCTCAAGTCCCTGCTTCTGTTCCTGCCCCTGCTCAAGTCCCTGCTCAAGTCCCTGCCCTGGCACCAGCTCCAGCTCAAGTCCCTGCTCAAGTCCCTGCTCAAGTCCCTGCTCAAGTCCCTGCCCTGGCACCAGCTCCAGCTCAAGTCCCTGCTCAAGTCCCTGCTCAAGTCCCTGCTCTGGCACCAGCTCCAGCTCAAGTCCCTGCTCAAGTCCCTGCCCTGGCACCAGCTCCAGCTCCATCTCCTGCTCCTGCCACCGTTCCAGCCTCTGTCCCTGTTTCCGCTTCTGCTCCAGCACCTGCCCCTACCAATGCTCCTACATTCGCCTTCAACGCTGGTCAAGCCCTTGCCCCCGCCCCTGCCCCTGCCCCTGCTCCCATGCCCTACGCCTATGGGTATGATGTCAGGTCCCTGGACGCCCAGAGCCGCCCCGTCGCTTTCGGGCACCAGGAGGAAGGGCGCGCCAACGGACAGACCGTCGGCCGCTACTACGTGCAGCACCCTGACACGCGCCTCATGATCGTCGAGTATGTCAGCGACAACACTGGCTTCCACCCGACTTACCGCTTCCAGGGCCAGGCCGTGAGCCCTCAACCCTCGGCTCCCGCTCCTGCCCCTGCTCCTGCACTCGCTCCTGCCCCTGCTCCTGCACTCGCCCCTGCCCCAGCTCCTCAGATTGCCCCTGCTCCCGCCCCTGCACCTCAGATTGCCCCTGCTCCCGCCCCTGCTCCTCAGATTGCCCCTGCTCCTCAGATTGCCCCTGCTCCTCAGATTGCCCCTGCTCCCGCCCCTGCACCTCAGATTGCCCCTGCTCCTCAGATTGCCCCTGCTCCCGCCCCTGCTCCTCAGATTGCCCCTGCTCCCGCCCCTGCTCCTCAGATTGCCCCTGCTCCCGCCCCTGCTCCTCAGATTGCCCCTGCTCCCGTCCCTGCTCCTCAGATTGCCCCTGCTCCCGCCCCTGCTCCTCAGATTGCCCCTGCTCCCGCCCCTGCTCCTCAGATTGCCCCTGCTCCCGCCCCTGCTCCTCAGATTGCCCCTGCCCCTGCTCCTGCCCCCGCCCCTGCCCCTGCCCCAGCTCCTCAGATTGCCCCTGCTCCTGCCCCAGCTCCTCAGATTGCCCCTGCTCCTGCCCCTGCACCCGCACCTGCCCCTGCTCCTGCCCCAGCTCCTCAGATTGCCCCTGCTCCTGCCCCTGCCCCAGCTCCTCAAATTGCCCCTGCTCCAGCTCCTCAAATTGCCCCTGCCCCTGCTCCAGCTCCTCAAATTGCCCCTGCTCCTGCCCCTGCCCCTGCACCTGCTAACAGACCAATTATCCTTCTTACTCAACCTCAATTTGCCCCTGCTCCTCAGCCTGCCCCTGCACAGCCTGTTCCTTTCGGAGGTCAAGCTGCCCAGTCTACTCCTACATCTGCTCCTGTGCAGCCTTCCCGCCCTGTCCTTGCCCCTGCGCAATTCCCTCAGTTTGCCACCGCTCCTGCTAGGCTTCAGCCGGCTTTCCCTGCTCCTGTGCAGTCTCCTCAACTTGCCCAGCCCGCCCCTGTCCCTACCGGCGGCCAAGCTGCCCTCTCTTCCCCATCAGCCCCTGCACAGGCTCCCCTAACCTTCCCTGCTCCAGCAAGAAGTCAGTCTCCTCTTCCACCTCCCAGTCTTCCAGTACAGGCTGCCCAGCCTTCCCCTGTCCCTACCGGCGGCCAGGCTGCCCTCTCTTCTCCATCGGCCCCTGCACAGGCTCCCCTAACCTTCTCTGCTCCAGCAAGAAGTCAGTCTCCTCTTCCACCTCCCAGTCTTCCAGTACAGGCTGCCCAGCCTTCCCCTGTCCCTACCGGCGGCCAGGCTGCCCTCTCTTCTCCATCGGCCCCTGCACAGGCTCCCCTTACCTTCTCTGTTCCAGCAAGAAGTCAGTCTCCTCTTCCACCACCCAGTCTTCCAGTACAGGCTGCCCAGCCTTCCCCTGTCCCTACCGGCGGCCAGGCTGCCCTCTCTTCTCCATCGGCCCCTGCACAGGCTCCCTTTACCTTCTCTGCTCCAGCAAGAAGTCAGCCTCCTCTTCCACCACCCAGTCTTCCAGTACAGGCTGCCCAGCCTTCCCCTGTCCCTACCGGCGGCCAGGCTGCCCTCTCTTCTCCATCGGCCCCTGCACAGGCTCCCCTTACCTTCTCTGTTCCAGCAAGAAGTCAGTCTCCTCTTCCACCTCCCAGTCTTCCAGTACAGGCTGCCCAGCCTGCCCCTGTCCCTACCGGTGGCCAGGCTGCCCTCTCTTCTCCATCGACCCCTGCACAGGCTCCCGGAAACTTCCCTGCTTCCACTTCTCCATCACAGGCCCCTCAGGCTTCTCCTCTAACAACACCTGTCCTTTTCCTTTTGCAAAGCGCACAGTCTCCTCTCGCCTCCAGAAACCAGGCTCCATTCGGTGCTTCTCCAGTTCAGGCTCCTCAGTTTTCTCCGGTCCCAGCTAGAAGTCAGCCTGCTCCCTCGCTGCCAATACAGGTTCCTCAGGTATCCTTTGTACCAAACCGAGGACAGGCTGCCTTCTCTGCACCTGCACCGTCTCCCCAGCCCAACCAGGCACCTGCCAGAATCCAGGCGGCCCTTCCAGTTCCTCAAGCTTTCCCTGTTTCTGCGGCCGCTCCCCAAACGTTCTCTGCTCCTATCGGGAGTCCAATTACCTTCTCTACACCTGGGCAGGTTCTGCAACCTTCTCCTGCTTCTACCCAGGCTGTACAACCCGCTCCTGCTAGAAGCCAGGCTGCATCTCCAGTTTTTCCCGTACAAGCTCCTCAACCTGCCTCTGCCCCTGCTAGAGGTCAGCCTATCCTTCTAGCCCCAGTGCAGGTTCGCCAGCCCTCCTTCCTACCCACCAGGGCTCAAGTTTTCCCCATATCGCAGTTCCCACAGCCCTCAGCCCCCCTCTCGCTGCCTCAAGTCTTTTCGTCGCCTTCCCTGTCCTCCCTCAGCGCCAGCAGGGGTCAATTCTTCCTCCCCAACCAGTTAGCGCGCTCTCCTGCAGGGGGCCTTTCTGTCTCCTCCATTCTTCCGACGTTCGCTCAGTCTAATGGTATAAGCGACAGCAACGACAGTCAGGAACAATCTGCTGAAGAAGAGGACGAAGAAGATGATGATGATGATGATGATGATGATCAGCAGTAAGAAGAAGTAAACAGATCCCTTTCCCTCAGGGTCATTTTGCAGTATTTACGGGATTCTTTAGACCAGGAACACTAACAGACGTCCGAGGATTCCTGGTGTTTCACAGAATTGTATCACTAATAGGTTCTTATGTTCTTTGCATACTGCAAAATGATTGGTTGCATTCTCTTTTCCGGGTATTCTCAAGAATGGGTGTGACATCATCTACAAGTATTATTAATCAAAGAATATGGGGATAGACTTAGCACATATTTGAGATATGTACTTGTGTCTATTGCTAAGTATGAATATGTGTATATTACTCATATCTTTTCTATATAAATATGTAATGTGTGTGTGTGTTTCTTAGTTGTATTGTTACCATTTTTATTGTTGATTAAAATATTACTTTTCATAGTTCTTTGATTATCTTTTTTTTTCGCAAAAATGTTTTGCATAAACAGATTTTAGAAAAAAAACGTAGGATTTTTGTCTTGTTTATTTGTTTCTGTGTGAGTGGATGAACGTGTAAATGTGTGTGTGTCTGTGTTGCTGTATGTGTGTAATTGTGGGCGTGTATATGTGTGTGTCTGTGTTGGCATATGCATGTGTATCTGTGTGTTGTGTATGTGTGTGTGTTGTGTATGTGTGTACATGTGTATGTTTGTGAGTGCCATTGTATGGACTGCACGATTATTCAGTAGTAATAGTAATGCAAATTAAAGTATTAATCCGTTTCCCTTGAGAAAAAGAAAGTGAGACAGAAAAAATGAGAATTTAGAAGAACAAACACACAAAATCCTGACGTACATACTGGTTAATACATAGAATCATGCAAAAGCACACACACAAACCTATACACTTTTATCCATGTGTGTATATATATACACACACACACACACATATATATATATATATATATATATATATATATATATATATATATATATATATATATATATATATATACATCTGCATATGTATACACACACACACACACACACACACACACACACACACACATATTATATATATATATATAATATATATATATATATATATATATATATATATATATATACATACAGTATATATACATATATATATGTGTGTGTGTGTGTGTGTGTGTGTATCACACACACACACACACACACACACACACACACACACACACACACACACACACACACATATATATATATATATATATATATATATATATATATATATATATATATATATATGGAAAGAGAGAGAGAGATAGACAGATAGACAGAGAAAGAGAGAGAGAGATAGACAGATTGAAAGAGAAAGGGAGAGAGAGAGAGAGAAAAGAGAGAGAGAGATTTACCGTGCTAATGTGTATCTACTTGTTTGTATGTCTTTGTTTGTCTGTAAGTGTGTGTGTCAGTGCGTTTGTTTACGTGCCGTCGCGTCGTCGTCATAATAAGATTTTAATTATGAGTGAAAGTGTGGGCCCGGCAAGGAGGGAAAGGAATTCCGCCCGGGTGCCTTCTTGAGGTCAATGGTGGATCTAAGGATGATCTACGGATGGCCTAAGGATGACCTACGGATGACCTACGGATGACCTAAGGATGACCTAAGGATGACCTAAGGATTTGGTCACATAAGGGATATCATACTAGGACCTCTAACGTGTCATAAAGCTTTTTAATTTAATATATAACAAATCAAAACAGTTAGCTGAATGATCCTTAAGGACACTGTGATCTGAAGGTGACCTTATCTGACCTCGATCTATCAAATCTATCCATCAATCTCATCAATCTAACTCTTTATCAACAAAGACTTTTATTGAAGTGAAGTAAGTGAATTGAAGTGTCTTTAGTGAACGGAGATAGAGAAATAATGATAGAAATGGATGAATAGAGATGGAGATGGATAAATAGTGATAGAGATGGAGGGAGAGAGGGATAAAGATAGAGGAATATCGATAGAAATAGATTTTGGT
>NW_028234412.1:4053879-4061379 GCF_977035675.1 Penaeus japonicus
CCGAACCCCTGCGGGAGGCCAACCTCCCTTCTCTGCTCCCCAGCCTGTTTCAGTGACGCCAGCCCGTATCATCCAGCTCTCGCCTGTGCCAAATAGAGGACAAGTGGCTCCCTCTGCTTTTGCGCCTCCTCTTCAGGCTCCTCAGCCTTCCCCTGCTCCTGCAAGAAGCCAGCCTGCCTTCCCTGCTCCTGCTAGGACTCAGCCTGCCTTTTCTGCTCCTGCACCAGCTCCCCAGCCTTCCCCTGCCCCTGTAAGAAGCCAGCCTGCTTTCCCTGCTCCTGCTAGGGCTCAGCCTGCATTCTCTGCTCCTGCACCAGCTCCCCAGCCTTCCCCTGCCCCTGTAAGAAGCCAGCCTGCTTTCCCTGCTCCTGCTAGGGCTCAGCCTGTCTTCACTGCTCCTGCCCCGGCCCCTCAGCCTTCCCCTGCTCCTGCGAGAAGCCAGCCTGCCTTCCCTGCTCCAGCTAGGGCTCAGCCTGCCTTTTCTGCTCCTGCACCAGCTCCTCAGCCTTCGCCTGCTCCTTCTAGGGCACAGCCTGCCTTCCAGGCTCCTGCTAGGCTTCAGCCTGCTTTTTCTGCTCCTGCACCAGCTCCCCAGCCTTCCCCTGCTCCTGCTAGGGCTCAGCCTGCCTTCTCGGCTCCTGCTCCGGCCCCTCAACCTGCCTCTGCTTCTGCTAGACGCCAGCCTGCTTTCCCTGCTCCTGCTAGGACTCAACCTGTCTTCTCGGCTCCTGCTCCGGCCCCTCAACCTGCCTCTGCTTCTGCTAGACGCCAGCCTGCTTTCCCTGCTCCTGCTAGGACTCAACCTGTCTTCTCGGCTCCTGCTCCGGCCCCTCAACCTGCCTCTGCTCCTGCTAGAACCCAGCCTCAGCGTGTATTCTCTGCACAATTATTACCCATTCAACCTTTCCCTGCTCCTGCTAGAGCTCAGCCTGCCTTCTCGGCTCCTGCACAGGCCCCTCAGGCTTTCGCTGCTCCTGCTAGAAGCCAGCCTGCGCTCCCTGCCCTTGCCACGTCTCCCCAGTCACCACTCTTCCTTTCCAACCAGGGACAGGCTGCCTTCTTTATCCCCCCAACTTCCGGCCAGCGAGGGTTTGATTCAAGGGAAGATGATGATGATGATGATGATTATGATGATGATAGCGACGAGAGTTTCGAAAATGACAAGTAACTCCGTACATGCATCATCAAAAAAATAAATAAATAGATAATAATAATAAATAAATTAAAAAATGCATGATTAAGTCGTACATATGCTTTACAATTCATGATAGACTTACAATGCAATGTAAAAAACTCATTTACACTCCTCGTGCTATTTCAGTCATACTTTATCTTATTTATCTCTCTATATGAACAATGAAATGTGCATAGAGGTGTTGATATACATATACATAATCATACATGAAAGCTGTATTATTTATAAGGCGTAATATAAATGTAGAAAGTACCAATGAATGTTCATGTAAAGATATATTTTCGTATTTTGTAAATGTAGTGTAGCATTTGTTTGTTTGTTTTGTTATCCTTATCTTTTCTTATCATATAAGTAAATGATCCGTTAATATATATATATGTATATATATATATATATATATATATATATATATATATATATATATGTGTGTGTGTGTGTGTGTGTGTGTGTGTGTGTGTATATATATATATACACACACACAAACATATATATATATATATATATATATATATATATATATATATATATATATATATATACATATATAAATACAATATTTATATATAAATATAAAATATCAATATATAAATATGTAGAAATAATGTATGCATGATGTATGAATATTTATACACTCGCACAAAATATATATATAGTATCTATACATATATAATAAAATATAAATAAAAATATATATATTATATATATACATGTGTGTATGTGTTTGTGTGTGTGTGTGTGTTTGTATGTATACATATATAAGCATACGCATATACATATATACATATATGTATGTGTGTGTGTATCTATCCATCTCTCTATCATCTATCTTATCTCTCTCTCTCTTATGTATATATATATATATATATATATATATTATATATATATATATAATACATATATCTGCACACACACACACACACACACACACACACACACATATATATATATATATATATATATATATATATATATATATATATATATATATATATATATATATATCTGCACACGCACGTGTACACATATATACATACATACATATGTAATATATATATATATATATATATAATAACATATATATATATATATATATATATATATATATAATATAGAAATATATATATATATATATATATATATATATATATGTGTGTGTGTGTGTGTGTGTGTGTGTGTGTGTATGTGTGTGTGTGTGTGTGTATGTGTATGTGTGTGTGTGTTCTTTTACATTATATTCATCACAACTCCGCACATAATAGAACTGAATCGGGAGTTATCACATGTCTTTACCTCGGAGCAATAAACATTTACAAGCTAGAATTCCTTAAGGAAGAGTTAGAATACATCATCAAACCCCTCATGAAATGCTAGTACTCTAGAAAATTCCTTCTGATCCTCCGAACCATAACAATGGAAAGAACAAACCCTTCCCCCTTTTTAAGTTCTCAATATTATCTCAACGCATTATTACCGAGGCGATCAGTAGGTAGTTCGGTAATACCATTAGAATCCCCACTAATGGGATAAGAATAGGGGATCTAATACGCAACAGAAAACCACCTGTAAACAACCTGTTAGTGTGTTGCAGGTTTGACAAAGTACACTATGGCGAAACAGGACGTGGCTTTAGCACCAGAATTTACGATGGTAAATTCGCTGGTAACTATAATTAAGGTTGTAAACGACCGTATTCACAAGCAACTTACGCAAATTCGCAGGTAACTATAATTAAGGTTGTAAACGGACCGCACTGGTATTCACAAACAACTTACCATCGCAGTTACGATCCTAAATTTACCAGCGGTTGGAGCACTGGTAAGTCTGCTGGTAACTGGAGTGACGACTCTCTCTTCACGATTTATCTCGGCCTACAGTCAACATTTAGCTCGTATTTCCACCTATCATGATTGGAAACATGGCAAGTGTTTATTGCAATAAGTCCAAGACAAAAATAAGAAACTTTTACATGAATATGTGAGAAGAATGTTCACATAGGGTAGGATAGAATTACAGATAGTCACCGACCAACAATGCAAATCAAATATTACATGCAATTAATAGCTTGATGAATTCCAACATATTTCTCTTCTATATACATACGATTGAAGCAAATTTCGCGCCCATATGAACGGGCTCTCACCACTGTTATATATCTGATTTTTTATGAAATAAATAAATTGATATAAATTCTGGTGTTATTCTAGAATCTCGTTAAAGTATTTGGTGCAGCTTTGCAATTTCACGATGCAATATGCATGGGATGTACGAGTACTTTATGATCTACACCATAATCAAGGTCGTAATAATTTTAATTGAGTTATTTTGCAAAGTTGTTTCATTATGATTGCACGTATATCTTATATGTATTTAATTATCATTTGCATTATTATCATTATGATCATTATTATTATCATTATCATTGTAATAATCATCATTATTATTATTATCGTTATTACTACTACCAATACTTCTATTGTCGCTATTATTACAATTATTATAAATATTACTATAATCTGTATTATCATTATCATCTCCATTATCGTCATTATCATCATAATTTTGCTTCTCATTATCATTAACATTAATATCTTTGTAATAGTGTTATCAATACATTCATCATTCTTATGACAATTATTATAAATTTCGTTGTTGAAATTATCAAAATTATCATCATCCTTGTCATCATTATTCTAATTGTTATCATTATTATTGCTGTTCTTATTATCATTATCAGTATTGTTGTCATCATCATAATCATTATCATCAATGTCATTAATATTATCAATATTAATATTATTTTTACCATTAATATCATCATCCTTGGCAATATGAGAATCATCATTATCAATATCATTATTTTGTTGTTTTTATAATTATTAGTATCATGATTATCATCATTATTATCATTAATACTGTTAGCATTAGTATCATCATTAATAGAATTATTATCGTTAATATTACTCATTTAATCTTAATTATCACTAATATCATATCAGCTATCATCATCATTATCATCATCATCATCATCGTTATCATTATCATCATCAATATCTTCATTATTATCATCATCATCATCATCCTTATTAAAGTTATTATCATTATCATCATCATTATCATTATTAAAATTATCATTATCATCATCATCATCACCACACTAACCTGCATCTCAAAAAAAGTATGGTTTATAAAACAAAAAAGTTTAACATTTCCTAAGCTTTCATCATCAAAGGCTTTTTCAAAAAACTAAGAATTACATTTTTTTTTCTTATCCTGGCATACATATCACCATCCAATACATTAAACAAAACAAAAAAAAAATAATAAAAAAAAAAAACTTGAACAAGATTGCAGAAAGGATTTTCATGTCTGCATTATTTTGCATGACGAGTCATATCACTAACAGAAATAGGCTGGGATTAAAATCTAAATAATTTAAGATTAAACCGATATTTCTTATCATATATCTCAGAGGTTTTGTGTGGAGAGAGAGAGAGAGAGAGAGAGAGAGAGAGAGATAATAAATGAATGGGAAAAATGGAAGAAAAAGTGAGAAAATAAAAGAGAGAAAGAGAGAGAGAGAGAAATAATCAATGAATGGGAAAAATGGAAGAAAAAGTGAGAAAATAAAAGAGAGAATGAGAGAGAGAGAGAGAGAAATAATTAATGAATGGGAAAAATGGAAGAAAAAGTGAAAAAATGAAAAAGAGAGAGAGAGAAAAAATAAATGAATGGGAAAAATGGAAGAAAAAGTGAGAAAAGGAAAGAGAGAGAGAGACAGAGACAGAGAGGAGGGTAGTGAGAGAGAGATTGATAGATGCACATATGGTCAGTCAGACCGACAGAAATACAAAAAAGGACACCCGAGAGACAACAATTACACAGAAAATCATTCTAAAATAAGCAGAGTTAGGGAGAGGGTGATAGAGATAGATAGATAGAGAGAGAGAGAGAGAGAGAGAGAGAGAGAGAAGGAGAGAAAAAAAAACAGAAGGAGAGAGATCGAAAGAGAGGAGAGGAGAGGGGAGAGAGAGAGAGAAAGAGAGAGAGAGAGAGAGAGAGAGAAAGAAAGAAAGAGAGAAATGAGAGACAGACAGAGAAAAAGAGACAGAGAGAGGAACCTATTTCACCCATTTTCCCATTTTCGTGTTTACTACCACTGCATAATGTCAACACTCACCCGGCAACGTTCAAGGACGGAAAATTCTCTCACCCGAAAGTTCTCCGCCAGTGAAATGTGTTACGGGCGGTCCATATATATAGGAGGGTGGTGATTGAAAACATACCATTCGCGCCCCAGACACCATCATGAAGGTATAGTGAAGTGGCAGTGATGTATATGTGTATTGAATGTGAAGAAAGTGATTGTGATTTCTACAGTTTTGACGTGACGGCGAGGAAAAAAAAATAAAAAAAGATACGAAGAAAGATTAATCATGTCAAAAGTTTGGTTCTTTGTTCTTCTTTCATTGTTAGTGTTCTTTTTTTTTCCTCTTTTCTTTCTTTCTTTTTTTTGCGCGTATTTCTTTTATGTGTGAGTACGAGTTCTACTGATGTTTGCTTTGTCGGCGTCCGCAGGTCCCCGTCGCCGCCATCTTGTCCCTCCTCGCCCCGCTCTGCCTCGCTGCGCCCCAAGGATACAATTATGCAACGCCTCCTCCCCCTCCTCCCCCTCCTGCTAACTTAGCTTTTGCTCTGGCCCCTGCCCAGACTTTGCCTACTGTTCCTGTCCCTGCTCCTGCTCCTGCTCCAGCCCCTGCTCCTGCTCCTGCTGTTGTCCCTGCTCTTGCCCCTGCTCCAGCCCCTGCTCCTGCCCCTGCTCCTGCCCCTGCTCCTGCTAACCTAGCCTTCGCTCTGGCCCCTGCCCAGACTCTAGCCCCGGCCCCTGCCCCTGCCCCTGCTCCTGCCCCTGCTCCTGCTAACCTAGCCTTCGCTCTGGCTCCTGCCCAGACACTAGCCCCGGCCCCTGCCCCTGCCCCTGCCCCTGCCCCAGCCCCTGCCCCAGCCCTTCCCCCCATGCCCTACTCCTATGGGTACGACGTGGGCTCCGTCGACGGCCAGAACCGCCCCGTCGCTTTCGGCCACGTGGAGAACAGCGCCGCCAACGGGACCACCTCCGGCCGGTACTACGTCAGACTCCCTGACACGCGGGTCATGGTCGTCGACTACATCAGCGACAGCAGGGGATTCCAGCCGACTTACACTTTCCACGGCCAGGCGGTGCAGCCGCAGCCCGCCCTCCCTCCGGCTGGGGGTCAGCGTGTCGCCCCGGCGCCGAACTCACTCTATGTAGCACCGGCTGCAGCTGCCCCTGCTAGAACTCAGCCTGCCTCCCCTGTCCCTGTTAGAGCGCAGGCTCCCCTACCTGCTCCAGTGCAGGCCCCTCAACCTTTCCCTGCTCCTGCTAGAACTCAGCCTGCTTCCCCTGTCCCTGTTAGAGCACAGGTTCCCCTACCTGCTCCAGTGCAGGCCCCTCAACCTTTCCCTGCTCCTGCTAGAACGCAGGCTCCCCTACCTGCTCCAGTGCAGGCTCCTCAACCTTTCCCTGCTCCTGCTAGAATTCAGGCTCCCTTATCGGCTCCAGTGCAGGCCCCTCAACCTTCCCCTGCTCCTGCTAGAGTTCAGGCTCCCTTATCGGCTCCAGTGCAGGCTCCTCAACCTTTCCCTGCTCCTGCTAGAGCGCAGGCTCCCCTACCTGCTCCAGTTCAGACTCTTCAAGCTTTTCAGGTGCCTGCTAGAACCCAAGCTCTCCGGCCTGCTTCGGCACAAGCTCAGGCTCCCATAGCTGTACCGGTACAGGCTCCTCAATCTGTTCCTTCTGCTCCACAAGTCGCTCCTCAATTTTTCTTTGTCCCTGCTGTAAATCAGCCTGCCCTCGTACAGGCTCCCCAGCCTTCCCCCGCTACAGTTAGGACCCGGCCAACTTTCCCAACTCTTGGAACTCAGCCTGCTTCTCCTGCCCCGCTGCAGTCTGCCCCTGCCCCTGCTCCTCAACCCACTCCTGCCCCTGCTCCTACCTCTGTGCGATTTGCCCCTGCCCCTGCTCCAGCCCCTGTGCGATTTGCCCCTGCCCCTGCCCCTGCTCCAGCCCCTGTGCAGTTTGCCCCTGCTCCTGCCCCTGCTCCTACCTCTGTGCGACTTGCCCCTGCTCCTCAACCTGCTCCAGCCCCTGTGCAGTTTGCCCCTGCCCCTGCTCCAGCCCCTGTGCAGTTTGCCCCTGCCCCTGCTCCAGCCCCTGTGCAGTTTGCCCCTGCTCCTCAACCTGCTCCAGCCCCTGTGCAGTTTGCCCCTGCCCCTGCCCCTGCTCC
>NW_028234412.1:4083879-4088879 GCF_977035675.1 Penaeus japonicus
AGATGGGAGGAAAGCGAGGAGACTTCTTAGACATTATGTTGGAGACTAGAGAAGATCAGGATGAAAAGACTGACAAAAAGAAACCCAAGTACCGTAAGTACATGTTTCTCTTTTGGACGATGTACCGTGATTCAGAAAAGTTTATATTAATGTTCTTTTATTTTGTATGACTGCATATTATGTTCCTGTTGCTACGCTGTAATATTGCAGTGAGTGTAACAGTTAAGGACAAGAAAGTAAAGTCGATTAGTCAATCCATACAAGATAACATGTAATTGAAAAGCCATCTTGAATGGGTTTTTTTTCCGCTAATATAATCAAACATGTTATGCAGCCCTGAGTGATGAGACAGTCATAGCATCTTCAGTCCTCTTCATCGTCGCTGGGTACGACACCACAGCCAACACCCTCGGCAATGCGACATTCCTCTTGGCCAAGCACCCCGAGGAGCAGGAACGTCTCAGAGAGGAACTGAAGAAGATTATTGAAGAGCATGGAACACTCACTTACCAGGGGATAATGGAAGCCAAGTACCTGGACGGCTGTATATCAGGTGAGAGAGAGAGTGTGTGCCTATGAGTAATTGGATGCAAAATGTGTGCAAGGATTTTTACTTGAATGTACATTTTCAGCTGTAAAATCTTGTTATTTTATTTTCAGAGGCCCTGAGAATTCACCCGCCTGCACATTTTACAGAAAGAAGTTGCACTAAGAACTATCAGTAAGTGAAATCACTCTTTTGACTATAGTGCTTTCAGAATACTTTCTGCCATGCTAAGCCAACATTTATCCTTAGAAAAGTAAGGTTTACATTCATTCAAACCTTTTGCATTCACCAGGAATTCTTGTCAGTTCTATATTTTTTTTCTGATGATTTGCCTTCCTGTTCTCAAATTCACTTCTGAATCAATACCGGTATAATTGCAATTTTTTCCAAAGCCAAAGTAGATTTGACTGTGTTGGTCCGTGGCAGTAAAGCGTTCTTTTCTCTGCCTCAAAACCTATGATATGAAAAGAACGCGGCAGTCTACATACTGCCGCCACCCCACTTTAGGTACACTGAAATTGAAAGTCAATCAACATCGAGCTTAAAGCAGAAAGGCAATATCAACAGCATGACAATACCTTCAGTATTCCAATTAAAGTTGAACGAAACATAATTATATTTATTTGTGGCCAAAAAAATTTGTGGGATGAATGATTCCGACATCTATATTCCATACTCCATAGTGGGGTGGCGGCAGTATGTAGACTGCCGCGTTCTTTTCATATCATAGGTTTTGAGGCAGAGAAAAGAACGCTTTACTGCCACGGACCAACACAACCAAATCTACTTTGGTTTTGGAAAAAATATCAGTCTTTTTCAGTGTTCAGAGATCTAATAGGTTTAATTGACCAATTATGTTTCATCCAATAGCCAACGCAGCGATATGAAAAGCACTAAGAATTAATTTTGAGTTGAAACTGTTTTTTTTTTCAGACATTAAACGTCAAATACAAGTGGTGTTGTGTGTGCAAAAATCGGCTTACCGCGTGTTACTAATGACGTCACAAATACGTCATCAAAATAAGGATACTACCTCAAAACCAGTTATTAGAAAATTCGAGACTACAACCGACATCATATCGAAAGATGAAGGCCTGGGACATCCCCGTTCTCTCACATTAAGGTTTACCGTTTTAATGTTTTTTCGCGACTTTTTCGCGTCAAAATGGTTTAAAAAGTCGCGAATATCTCAACAATGCATGGAAGCCCGGAACGTTTTGACGGCATTTTCTGAAAGTACATTAAATTTCATTTCTAAGCTAGCATGATCATTTTTTCCTATCTCGAAAGTTTCATATGAAAAATAAGTTGAAAAACGTCTATCTTTGGATATTTTGATTTTGAAATTCGTGATTTTGTGACGTCATTATGACGTCATCACTGCGTCATCAGATTTTTTTTCAGGACAGTTTTTGAAAGTTTGAACTTTCTTCTTTCCAATGCTGTGTTGCTAAATCGCGTATCTTTTATACTTCTCGAGATATATCATCACAAAGAGGACCCACTTTTTGCTTAAAAATATCCTCTACCTGTATGTATATAATCGTACCCATTTTTAACAGGAACACCCTCATTTTCGGCGATTTCAGGTTGTAATAACTCGGCCGTTTTTAATCCAATCGATCTGAAATTTTGACAGTCGCGTCTTTGTGTATTAAATGCACGGAAATACTAAGTTTTAAGTAATTCGGACGTCGGGAAGTTGGGTAAATTTTTACCTGAAATTCGGCGAATCCACAGAAACATATAGTAGGGGGCTGGCAAGCGGAGTTACCGGAACTTGTCCTACGACTCTCGGACTGTACCAAACTCACCTCCGGTGCTCGGGCCTTCGGCCCTCGCACCGGAGGCTCGTCTACGAGCTCACCCTCGGACCCTTCGGGTCCTCGGGCTCGCATACTGCCACGGGGGGCTTGCCAGCCCCCTGATGATAGCTATAATGATCTTCATTGCATTGTAAAGCTTCTTGTGTTAACTGCCAATGTATTTCCGGGAACATTTTCCAGTGGGAGTTAATACCAACCATAGACCAAATTTAAGTCAAAGTGGCACCTATTCAGTCTGAGTATTAAAATATACTATAGCTTAGCATTAAGACTAATGAGATTGAAAATAGCATGGATAATCACTAACTGCTTTGGATGATGGAAGTATCTCTGAGCTCCAATGCAGCGGCATTACGGTTGATTTATTTTGACAGGAAAACAGACAAGTCTCCCAAAAAGAGTTTATGACATAGGCTATTGAGTTCAGTCCTAGTAGATGCCACCGTCTACATAGATTAGGAATCCTATAAATAGTTTTCAAGAAGCGCGCAGTTCTCAGTCTTTCCTTTCCTTCTTGACAGACTTCCAGGGACAGACGTTGTCATCGCCAAGGGGGATGTAGTATCAATCCCTGTGTGGAGCCTCCACCACGACCAGAGATACTGGCCAGAGCCTGAGAAGTTCGACCCGACCCGCTTCTTCCCCGAGAACAAGGACAGGATTGTGAGTGGGACGTACCTTCCCTTCGGTCTCGGTCCCAGGAACTGCATAGGTAAGGGCTCTCTAGCGCTACTCTGTGCGGGACTACGTGGAAGAAATAAAATGCACACACACACACACAGATATATATATATATATATATTTATTTATTTATTTATTTATTTATTTATTTATTTAATTATAATGTATATACATACACAGAATCATTGCATATTTACCAAATAAGCCGATTCTTTCTGCCCAGCCATGAGGTTCGCTCTGATGGAGGCGAAGTTGGCTCTGGCGAGGACCGTGCTGGAGTTCGAGCTGCGATGCGCCCCCGGCCACGAGGACCTCGAGTTTAGCTTAGTCCCCGGGATTATGCGCCCAAAGGATGACGTCTTTGTCACATTAACGCCCGTTGCCAAGGAATGAAAAGATGTTTGGACTTAATATTGTATTTACCTTGAGTTACTTAGGCTATTTCGTCACATGAAAAGAGTAGCAGATGTAACATTATTTTGATTGTAATGTACCATCACAATACAGACCAAAATGCGTCAGTCCAAGAGCAAAATCTTGGTTTAAATCTGTACTTTCGCACTTATTACTAACGTAATATACTCTTACTTGTCATATCTGACTTTACTATTTTAATAATAAAGTTATATAGTTTAAATTGTTGCTTATTTTTTCCAATTTTCCATTTAGGTTTGCCAATGTTTTTCAGTGTGTGTGTGTTTCTGAGATTGAGAGAGACATAGAGAAAATCACACACGAATATAAACGCACAGATATGTGTGTCATATCTTACTACACTGTTTTTAAAAATAAATTTCTACAATCTAGTTCTCTCTTATTTTATCCAATTTCCCATTAAATTACACACAAAAAAAGTGTCTGTGCGCTACAGTGTGTGTGAGAGAGAGAGAGAAAATCACGCACGAAGTTTGTAGTGAGTCAGACAAGAATTTATCAAGACTAGATATGCAGAGAAGATTAGTGACACTAGACGCCATTAAAACGCGATTTAATGGGCGAAAACAAAGACATTTTTATTTTCTTCTTCGTCCTTGATCGTCACTGACAATGACTTTGTGCGGGTATTCCAAGTTAAACTTCCGCTGTACGTGGGTGGGTGTGCTCTAAACAGGACATATATATCTAATCTTAACAAGTCGTTTTTCTCTTTCCTTCTCTTTCAGGGCCAGAAAACGGTTTTAAACTACGTTATTTTGGTTTGCTTGTTTGTGGGTTTCATGGTCTCTGAATATAATAGGTTTTGGATTTCTCCTGCATATAAATCTAGCAGTTACCATGGCAACTAATGTACAGGGAAGGGGATAAGAATAAAATGAAAAATGAAACCGAAAACATACCTTTATTGAGTCACTGCTCGCTCGCTTGCGCTGTATCTCTCCCTTTCTCTCTCTCTCTCTCTCTCTCTCTCTCTCTCTCTCTCTCTCTCTCTCTCTCTCTCTCTCTCTCTCTCTCTCTCTCACACACACACACACACACACACACACACACAAAACGAAATGACATAAAATGAAACTATGATCTAGAAATGAATCCCAAAATGCGATGGTATTCACACGATATGCAACCTTAACTAGACGAAGGTCTCTGGTTTAATGTGCGTATCCTTTGCAACATTTACTGCACTACTTAGGCGTATTTCAGGAAGAGCAAAAGCAGTTCAACTTTAGTAGTGATAATCATGGGATGACCTTTCTTTCTGCTGCACTTTTTTCTACGTGGATTCGCCAATCATTACCTTTTTTGGATAATATTTAGGGCGTTGTCAATTCCGCTGATTCATTGCATGGTGACTAGTGTTTCCCCACACCTCATACGTCAGGCAACGAGGCTCTGCTTTCCTTTACAGTTTTACAATTCTCCATAAATTTATCTCTTCTTTCTTACTATTTTATTAATTTCTTTCAAAAATCAAATCTGATAATCATTTTGACAGTTATAACACCTCC
>NW_028234412.1:4093879-4108879 GCF_977035675.1 Penaeus japonicus
ATTATCATTATTATTATTATTATTATTATTATTGCCATTATCATAATAATTATTATTATTACTCTTATTACTATTATTGCTGTTATTATCATTATTAGTATCATCATCATCATTATTATTATCATGATTATTATTATTGTTATTATTATTGTTATTTTTATAATAATAATTATTATTATTACCATTATTATTATTATTGTCGTTATTGTTTTATTTATTTTATAATCATTGTTATCATTTTTTATTATTGGCATTATTGTTATTATTGTAGTTTTTGCTTTTATCAATAACACTAGTATTATTATCGTCATTATAATTAACATCATGATTTTTATTATCATCATTATTGTTCTTTATTAATGTTCGTACTGCTATTTAAATTTTTGTTATTGATATCATATTTATCCTCATTATTACATATATTATTTCTATCATTATCATCATCATTGTCCTTATTCCCTTTATCACAGTTGTTGTCATTAACATCATTATCATCACAATAATTAGGGTGCACATCATCATTATCATTATCAGCATTATCACTATCATCATTATCATTATTATCATCATTATTATTATCACTGTAATGATAATGATGAAATGGTGATAATGATAATGATGATGATAGTGGTGATAATAATGACAATGATAATCATCTTGATAATGAATCCGATGAAAGTGATAATGATGACAACAATAAAGATAACTTTAATTCTATAAGGATGATGAAAGTAAAGATAATGATAATGGTAATAATAACCATGGTTATAATCATAATGATAATTACAATGATTAACATGATAGTGATGCTATCAGTACCAACAATGTTGATAATGGTGATAACACTCACCATAACTGCAATAATGGTAATGATCATGATGAATGATACCTTTCCGTTAATGATGATGATGGTGATAGATTTATTGATGTACTTGTCATAACAAATAACAGCAACATAAATTATAATAACAAAAATAACATTTCTTTCTCACCCAAAACACCCTCATACTAACCTCATTTACGTACGCGCGTTCCCCACCTCTCTCATTCATCAATTACCATCTATCTCCTTTTATCCATCATCCATCATCTGTGTTCAACCTATCTATCAATTCCAGGGAGCATGAACCCAGTACCCCATGCCCTGGGGTCAGCATTCTTCGCCCCTCCTGCGGAATATACATGTGAGCCCCCGGGGTATCCAGAGGGCGCTGATACGTACAATAGCACGTAAGTAAAACGGTTTTTGTTTTGATGTTGTGAAAGGACGAGGACGAGGGGGGGTGGGGGGGTGGGTAATGGGGGTGGGAGGTGGGATTATGCTGGGTTGTGTGTCTTGTGGTCGTGTTGTGGTTGTTGTTGTTTGTGTTGTTAGTGTTCTTTCTTTCTTTGTTGGATTTATTGGCTGTCAACCAGCGACATGTGTCAAGGTCATTAAGCCATTGTTTTCATTTTGTCTTATCAATCTAGAGAAGGTCATAAAGGTTTGTCTCCTTTAGAAAAGTGATTACTTAATGGTTAGTTTTTCATTGTCAGATAATATATTTTTTCATATTGAATTCTATATGTTTTATTTGTAGATAGTCAGGTGAGTGTAGCGTGTGGCATTGTCCCTGAGTCTGGCCAATACCACTTCCTCTCTTCTGTTTTTTCTGTGGGCGGTGTCCCACTGTATTGTTTCTGTCTTGTGTTTATTTATTGGGAGGTTGGTCCACTCACTTTGCCACAGGAGATGAATTTTTGCTTTTATAAAACAGACAAAACACCTGAGATCTGTGCGGACAATGCCAGGCTCCAGATCACCAGTCGACCCGGCTAATTTGTCAGCCTGTTCATTGCCATGGATACCTGAGTGTCCAGGTACCCATATCAGCTTCATTGATTTGTTGGCACTATGTAATTTACGAATGATATTACCCTGTATTTCATTTTTGGTGGTTTCTAAGGATTTAATAGCTTTAAGTGAACTTAATGAGTCTGAAAATATGACTATTCTATCCTGGGTCGTCGATAGGGCAAAACCTAAAGCTTTGTCTATTGCAAAAAGTTCAGCAAGAAAGATCGATGTATGATTCGGCAATCTGAATCTCAACTGGCATTCAGTCGACCATACACCCGCTCCCACACACTCGTCTGTGAAATTGGGTGTTTCCCACGGTGCAATATTTGACTGAACCAGGGTATCGATGGTAGAGAGATCTATACCGACTTTATCTGTGAGGTCATCGAGTCTATTGCACAGCGGCTTTCCGCCGCGGTGCTGTGGGCCTAACTGCCGGCGCAAAACATCCCTGTTAGGATGATGGGGCTGCCTGGCTATCTTGGCGGCGTAAGTCAGCGCAAGCTGGCCGCGTCAAGACGGAGGGAAGGTACTCCCGACTCTACCTCTAGACGCTCGGTGCGAGTGCACTTATGGGCTCCAAGACAGACATTCAATCCATTCAGAGTTGAGCTTGTTGCCGAGCCATACACGATTGACCTATAATCTACTTTAGACCTAATCAGGGATTTATATAACATCAGTAAAGACTTTCTATCAGCTCCCCATTTGTGTCCAGAAATGCACTTTAATGAATTGAGTGCTTTTTGACATTTATTCTTTAACTGACCAATGTGGTCTTTCCAATTTAATCTACTATCAAAGAGTAGACCAAGAAATCTAGCTGAATTTTGAATAGGTATTGGGTGGTTGTCTAGAGATAGCCTGATGTTGGGCTCTCTCCTATGGGTAAAGACCTCGCCAATACTCTTTCTTATGGAAAACTTAAGGAAAATCCCATTGGAAGCCCCGGTTATGAATCAGATCCAGTGCCAGTTGCATCTGATTTGCCGAGAAATCTGCATTACTGCTGGGGTGCCATAATGCAAAGTCATCGGCGTACAGTGAGTATTTAAGATTCCGAGGAGGAGATGGTAAAATGTCATTAATCATACATAAAAATAATGTTGGGACAAGACACTTCCTTGTGGGACCCCGTTTGCCTGGACAAAAATGTCAGAAAAAGTGACATTGTCAGAAAATAATTTGACAGAAAACGTAATCCGAAAGCATAAAGTTTTCTGAGTAGGCTATGCTGCCATGTCATGTGGTAGGCTTTTTCTATATCTAAGAATACTGAAATAAAAAAATGCTTTGTCAAAGCCTCATGAATATGACTTTCCAGTTTTACTAGCTGATCGAGAGTTTGGCGTCTCTTTTGGAAGCCGCACTGCTTGTCAACTAGTGAATTTCTGGTGTTTAGAAAATGCAATAGCCTACTATTAACAATCCTTTCTATGACCTTGCATAAGCAACTTGTCAACGCAAATGGGCAGTAAGAGATGGCGGATCTGGGATTTCCCCCTCCTTTCAATATGGGAATGATGTGGGCGAAGTGCCATGAATTTGGAAAAGTCTGGCTTTTCCAAATGTCATTGTACGCTTCTAGCAACTTAATCATGGAGTCATGATTAAGATGCTTTATCATCTCATGTCGAATCTCATCGGGGCCTGGGGACGTTCCTCTACAGGCTTCTAGGATTCGGACAAGCTCATCCATTGTAAGATCTTTATTGTAATCAAAGTCGCCTCCTGTGGCAAAGTGAATTGGTTGCAGCTCGGATGCTTCCTTGGTGTTCAGAAAAGCAGGATGGTAGTTTTCTGAGCTGCTTGTATAAAAGAACTGCCTGGCGAGTGTGTTAGCAATGTCTCTAGGTGAATCAAAGTTATTTCCCTCATGGGTGATGTTTTTTATTTTGAATATATTTTTTCTATTGATTTTATTAATAGTGGACCAAACCTCTGTAATACTGGTGTTGCTGTTAATCGTAGAGACAAAGCTTCGCCAGGAGTCTCTTTTGTCTTGTCTAATTGTTCTTCGAGCCCTAGCTTTCGCTTGTTTGTAATTGCGAAAGTTCTCATTTGTGATGTTATTTTTGAAAAAACTGTAGGCCCTATTTCGTTCACATGGCGCCCTGCGGCAATCTGGTGTCCACCATGGAACTCTATGCTTAACGCTATCTGTCGAAGTCTTAGGGATAGTTGCCATTGCTGCATTTATAATACAATTTTCAACACTACTTTATCATCAATGGTTTCTCCAACGACTTCGAGCTTGACGCTCCTTGTGAAGGCGACCCAATCTGCTCTTTTTACTTAATGTAAAAAGAGCATTTAGGGCTGAAGGCGTTCTCGTGGTGTCGCATGAATATCTAATACAAATAGGAGGGTGATCGCTTCCCAACGAGTCGTCAATAGTGTGCCACAGGCACTTGGCTGCTAGTGTTGAAGAGACCAGTGATAAGTCAATAAAGCGCAAATTACCGGTATTATCGTCCACTCGCGTCGGACTACCATCGTTTAGAAGGACCAGATCAGAGTCGTTGATCAACTTAACTACTTGCTCACCTCTACCATCCACCCATAGGGAACCCCATGAAGTATGATGAGCGCTGAAATCACCTAAAATTAATTTGTTGTTTGGCAGACTGTCCTGAAGAGCAAAAAGCTCACCATAGATTACCATATTATCAGGTGGACAATCAACTGAACATATAGTCAGATATGTGTTATTGATTTTTACTTTGCATGCGACGTGTTCCAAAGTAGAATTAATCGTCACTTCAGTGAAAGGGAGGTTCTGGTGGATGTACATGGCGACCCCGCCTCCGCCCCTTCCCTCTCGGTCTTTTCTACACAAATGATAGTTTCTTAACGATACGACCTCGTAAGAGACTCGATCGTTTAAAAGGCTTTCTTGAAGAACTGTAATATTGGGAGCATAGGACGAGGCTAATAGTCTAAGGGAGTTTAATTTTGATATAAGACTTCGACAGTTCCATTGTATAATGGTAAACGCATAGGTTACGTTTTATGGGGTTTGGAAGTGCCTTGTCCGCCGGTTTTTCTTTTCTTTTATTCTTTTCTTTTCTTGGGAGGGAGGCGCCTCCTCCTCTCCCTCGCTTTCCGATGGCCTCTCTCGGGAGTCTTTGGAGACAGTAGCCTCCATGGTCTGCTCCCCACTGCTAGGGAGACACTTGGCGGAAGATGATCTACCCTTCGAGCAGACCAAAAACCAGACGAAGTCCCAGTAGGGGTCGCCTGGACAAGAGGGTGCGATCCAGATTGTGATTTGGTATCATCCTCCTTATGATACTTTTTTGCTGGGTTGATTCAGCAATTTCCTTTATTGTTTTGTTCAATTCTTTAATCTGATTCATTAAGTCCTTAACGGTTTTCTTAAGTTCAGAAATTTCTTGATCTTTTGCTGCGAGCTGCTGACTAACACTGCTTGCACTGGAAACATTGTTAGTTACTGCTGAAGCGTAAGAAGTATTGGGTTTGCTTGCCAAACCTTCAACTTTCTTCTTGGCCTCATGGTAGCTAACATCGTGCTCTCTCATGTATGCCAATGTCTCAGTCTCCGTCTTCAGGCTGCTGCATTCAGCAGAGCCTGACTGATGGGGACCTCCACAGTTAGCACACTTGAGTGTCTTTTCCGTGCATGTAGTGGTATCATGGGCTCCAGTACATTTACCGCAAGTAAATTTGTCAGTATCCTTATCAATGCATCTTAATGAGGTGTGTCCAAATTTTTGGCATCTATTACAACGCATTGGTTTTTGGATATAAGGTCGTACTTGAACGATCTCATATCCGACTTTGACAGTACTTGGAATCTTTGGAGTTGAAAAGGTCAGGAAACACAATCCGGTTTTTACTCGCACATTCCCATTTTTCTTGGTCATGCAATTTACGTCTACTACGCTTTGGTCATTCATGGCCTCAAGAATTTCGCTTTCTTCCATTGTCCTCAAATCCCTGTGAAAGATTACTCCCTTACAGGTATTTGGGCCATCAGGAATAGATACTTTAACTTTAAGGTCATGAATTTGCGTCAGTTTAAGCAAATCCTTAACCTGAGATTTAAACTGCACTTTTACAAGGAGGCTACCATCTCGCAATTTTCGGACAAAATCAAAACTGCCTTCCACTTGATCATCAAGGACCTTCTTAATGATAAAGGGGTTGGCATTCTGCATGGATTGATTTTCATTCACGCATCGAATGTTTATACACCTTGCATTCTCGGGAAGGATATCAATGCTTGGTCTTCTGGGTCGGTCATTGGTCGGGGTTTCTTCAGAGGTCGTATTGGTCGTAGAAGAGGTCAGAGTCACCCTTCCTCCTTGAGGAGGAGGAAGGGTAGCCGGGGGATCAATCATACTCGGGTGTCGGACCAGGTCCGAACCCTGGGCCAAAGCCCATTCTCCTGAGGGGACTACCTGTCCCTTAACTATTGTATCAACCTAATCCCAATAGCTAAGAGATTATTATAGAGTCTTTTTGTTACACGCCCTCGACCCCCCCCCCCCCCCCCCGACTACTGGGCCTTCCTAGCCTGGGGTAAAAGAGTGCTGCGGGTCTGGGGTGGGGGCCGACTACTACTACTGTAGCCTCGTGTCACCTGCAAAATCAAAGCACTGAAGGTGCAAAAAGTCTGTAAATACAGTATTTACTTTGCTTTTCTTACGTTAAATAACACAGAAGCAACAATGCCAAGTGTGACAAGAGGCCCGTATCCCAGGGTAACTCTAGTGGCACAAGACTTTATTTGTTGCTGCTGGGTTTTCACCAAGGTCTGAGCGGTTCAACATCTCATACACAAGTGTGAATGTTGTTAGTGTTCGTATCATTATGACCCTTATGACTGCTGTCTTTGTTGTGATGGAAATGATTGCAGTTAGCTATTTTGAATAACAGTTGATCCATGTATATTATTTTTACATCATTTTTTTTTTTTTTCCTTTTTTTACCTTTTTTTTTAAACCAACAGGGACAAATGTCACTACCTGGGTGTTTATAACGGCACTGAGGGAGAACCAGCTACTCTCCCTTGTACCAAATGGTCTTACAATACGTCGACATTCACGAATACCATCACTATGCAGGTATTTTATTTATCTTTCGTTTTTTTTTTCACTCTACTTCTCCTTTCTTCGCCTTCCTAGCCCTGTTTTATGATCTCTCTTTCTTTTCTTTTCTTTCTTTTTTTTCTTTCTGTTTTCCTCTTCTCTCTCTCTTTCTTTCTCTTTTCCTTCTCTCTGTCTTCCTCTCTCCCTTCTCTCTGGCTTCCTCCTCTCTCTCTCTCTCTCTTTCGCTCTTTTTTTTCTCTCTCTCTGTCTTCCTCTTCTCTCCCTCTCTCTCTCCCACACCGACAAACACAAACAAATACAACCTAAACGCATAAAGTCAAGTGAACCTCACAACGCCGAACTCGCCATGGCCTCCGAAGGGAAAGACACCCCAAGGAAATCGTTGAAAACACGAAGCACCTGACAAGCTGCCGCCTTCAAATTGTCCATCCCTTTTGGTTCAGACTGACTGCGGACTGTGGCATGATGCTGAGTCTTCCTTAGGGCATTTTTTCTCCCATTGGATCCTCCAGACCCCTCGATTCTCACAAATAGGGGAGAATGATGTGGCTAAATACTTGGCTCCCCTAACTGACCAGCTCCGGTACTAGCTTCAGCATCTGTTTCGGCTACTGTCTCGGCACCTGCTTCACTTCTAGCTACAGCACCTGTTTCGGCTACTGTCTCGGCACCTGTTTCAGTTCCAGCTCCAGCACCTGTTTCAGTTCCAGCTCCAGCACCTGTTTCAGTTCCAGCTTCAGCACCTGTTTCGGCTACTGTCTCGGTACCTGCTTCACTTCTAGCTTCAGCACCTGTTTCGGCTACTGTCTCGGCACCTGTTTCAGTTCCAGCTCCAGCACCTGTTTCAGTTCCAGCTCCAGCACCTGTTTCAGTTCCAGCTCCAGCACCTGTTTCAGTTCCAGCTTCAGCACCTGCTCACTTCTAGCTACAGCACCTGTTTCGGCTACTGTCTCAGCACCTGTTTCAGTTCCAGCTCCAGCACCTGTTTCAGTTCCAGCTTCAGCACCTGTTTCGGCTACTGTCTCGGCACCTGCTTCCGAAAGCCGGATGCGAACGGGGCTGCAGAAGCTCGAACAGAAGTAGAAGAAAAGGTATGAATGAGACTTGTAAGAACTTGTATCCCTCGGACCTGTGAAGAATCGTAGTCCAGAATATCTTGAAGATGAAACGAAATATATTATGAAAGCCTTATTGAAACAGAAATACGCAAGAGGATTATTTCTGAATCTCCAGAAGAAAGCGGAGATCATTATGACGAGGTTAGGAACCGAACCCTCTTCCCCCTCCCTCCCCCCCCCTCCCCTGACATTTCGGAAACACCATCAAGATCGCCAATACTTCTGGTACAAGAGTAGGTAATCTAACACGGGATGGAAAGCCGCCCACAAGCAGCCCCGGGCGACAGCGTCTCATACTGAATATTTTGCAGCAGATGTGAGAAAAAAGCGGACTATGGTGAGACAGGACGTGGTTTCAGCGCCAGAATCAGCGACCATCGAGCCGACGTCCGTCACCACAGAACTTCCAGCGCCATGGTGGTACACGTGGATGAAGCGGGATATACCTACCAGACTGGAAGCGAGCCAAAGTGATCTATGAAGGATTGAACAAATTGAAAATGAAAATGATGGAAGCTGAATATATCGCGACGGAGGAGAACATGTAACGCAGTCTCGGGACGCTTCAAATTATACAATTATGCGGATAACGAGTGACAGGTCACGGGCATCAGATGATTGGTCACCTCTTGGTTAACATCTATATGTTTTTTGCAAGTTTGTACTTCTGTAGTTCTGAGGACGAGGTAAACGAAACGGGCGAGTTACATCTCGTGCCTTTTTCTGCATTTGTCTTCAACAGCTGCAATACAAGTAAAGAATGATTACACTCTTTTTTGGATAGCAACAACCCTTGCACTGTAATAGTCAGCAGCCTATAATGGAACATGAAAATATTCAGCTGACTGGTGAAAGCTCAAAATGACTTTCTGTATTACCTGTATTATTCTACATACTCAAGAAATCACTGGTCGTGGTTTTCATATGATTGAAAATGCTCTACTTGTTTTTCCTTCTTTCTTTCTTTATCTTACTGTCTGAATAACCTACCCGAATGTTGATAATAGTACAGTGCAGCCGTTCTGGTACTTGTAGTTACTGTTTGAATGATAGCACGCTTATTTAGGTCGACCAGTTTGGGTCAAAGCATCTTTATCTGTGGTTTTGAGGACATGTGAACTGCTCGCTCGCTCTCTCTCTCTCTCTCTCTCTCTCTCTCTCTCTCTCTCTCTCTCTCTCTCTCTCTCTCTCTCTCTCTCTCTCTCTCTGTGAGGGTTGTCTTAGTCTATTGTAACGACAACCCAACACAAAATAGGGAGTGATGCCAGACACAGGGTTTGAGCATTACAGGTTTATTCCATAACGCAGATAGTCTAGCGTTATGGTGCACGAAAGATATATTCACTACAGCACAAGGGTCACAGCAATAAATAATATCACAACACGTGTAAACAGGCGGAGAAATCAGGTGTCAGCAGTAGTGCAGCCGATCCCCGGTCTGATGGTATGAAATTGCCGGTGACTGCTAGCTAAAGGGGGGGGGGGGGAGAGGCGTAGGATGTCTGAGAAGAAGGTTAGTTGGGAAGTGGAAAATAAGTTGGAGATTGAGAGTCGGGGGGCGATACCCCGTGCTTGTTTCGTTTGTTTTTGTGGCTTCCAAGCAGCGCATTGGTGGTTTGGGTGGAGGTCAGAAGCCCCTTCGAGGCCTTAGTGTTTATTTTGGAGGAGGCGTCTGCCTTTGCTTGCTCTGTTTGCATGCTGTGCTTTCTTGTTTGCTCTTTATTTAAATAACTACATTGGAATGTAGGGTATTTGCCTTTATATTAATATAAAGGTTGTTGTGGTTATGTACTTGTACATTGTTTAATTAAAATCAGTGGGCGCTGTCTCTGGGTGTTGTCTGAGCGTGTGCACGCGCGTGACCGTGGACATAGACATAATCGTGGGCGTGTTGTTGCGGACGATTATGGGTATGGTCACGGGAGCGACGCACTCACGGTCAGACAAAGACCTGGACTGCTGTATGCATACACATTCGTATACTCATATGCGTTATACACGTGTGTACGTACTTATGTATATATATATATTTTTTTTTTCAGAGAGCATGAGTGAGAACATTAGAGAGAGAGCATGGTGCATGACATATGAGCCATGAGAGCTTAATGTTTTTTTTTTTTTTTTTTTTTTTTTTGAACTTGAGAGAGAACATAAACGAAGATCACGGGAGTGAACATGATTTTTTTTCCCCAAGGACGAGAGTGAACATCAAACATAGACAGAACTAGAGAACGCGAGAACGCACATATATACACACACAGATACAAATGGGAACATGGATCTTTTTTTCTTTCTTTTTTTTTTTTTCTTTTTTTTTTTTTATATATTATACCTGGTTTCCTCCCGATCTGTCATGCATGCTGTGATGCATGGCAGGTCGGGGTGAACCCTACGGCATAAGAGACTCTACCTCTCGTTCGAGGACGGTGAGTTGGGTGAGTCCATCTTTTTTTTGTGTGAGAGAGCATGGTGCATGACATATGAGTCATGTGAGCTTCATATTTTTTTTTTTTTTTTTTTTACGAACGTGGAACATGAACACTAGAACACGGTGGTGCTCACAGGAAGTATGAACACGATAAGAACATGGGTGATAACGCGAGAACACGGGGAGAATGAACACATGCACATGAACACACATATAGACATGGAGGGGAGCATAGAACGTGAACACGAGAACACGGTGATGTACATGGGAAGTATGAACACTCAGAACATGGGTGATAACACGAGAGCACGCCTGTGTGAACACAAGAACACAGGGTGAATGAACATTTTCTTCATTTTCATGTCGTTCCCGGACATACAGTGGACGAGGTGGCTGTTCGCTTCGTGGCCACCAACAGTGTTCAGTGTTTGTGTTGTGAGTTTCTATGATGTTTGTGTAGAGTGGGTCGTCTGTTTGTTGTAGCCTCTCCCATGTCTTGCGTGCACGAGCGTATATTCGGGTGTTTAGTGGCTCGATGTTGTATCTTTCGTGCAGTTCTCGGGTGGGTGTTGTCTGTGGGTATCTTATGTTTGCGGCCCAGCGCAGAGCTTTGTTCTGGACCGCTTGCATGTTTATTTGTTGTGTTTTGGATATGGTGTGGAGTGGCACTGGGGTGTACTCGAGGATGGGTCGGAGGACTGTTTTGTAGAGTTGGAGTTTCGTTCGTGTTGTACATTGCGTGAATCTGTGTAGTTTGGCGAGTGTGATGTTTGCTTGTTTGATTCGTTGTTTTGCGTGTGTGGATACGCCCCATCTGGTGAGGGAGAGGCCGAGTAGTTTACCGTTGTTTGCGTTCGGTATGTCAGCGTTGTTTATTTGTATGTTGGGCGGGTTTAGTCGTGCGATGGGTATGTTTGTGAACTTTTGTGTGTTTGTTTGGATCTTCCACTTCCTCTCGTATGTGTTTATGTGATTGATGGCGCGTTCTGTGGTTATTTTCATGATGTTTTTAGATTTGCTTGGGTGTGTTATGATTTGTGTTATGTCGTCTGCGTAGGATATGTAGTTGCTGTATGGTGTTGGGAGTGGTAGATCTGCAGTGTATAGTATATAGAGTGTTGGTGCCAGGACACTACCCTGGGGGACCCCACTCCTCAGGGGGATGGGGGGCCCGTGGTAGTGTTCGAGGCGAGTGTTAGCAGTTCTGTTGTCAAGGAAGTTGCAGAGAAGGCGTCTGAAGTTTGGTGGAAGTTGTAGGTTAATGAGTTTGTGTTTCAGTCCACTATGCCACACCTTGTCGAAGGCCTTGCTGACGTCCCGGAGAATGATGTTTGTCAGTTTTTTGTTTGCGAGGCTGAGGGCTATCTCCTCGTAGGCGAGGGCAATGGCACTCTCAGTTCCTCTGTGTGGTCTGAATCCGTATTGATGTTGTTTGTTTCTAGGTGCATGTTTAGTCTTCGTGTTATGATGCGTTCGAGTATTTTCCCCGGGACCTCGAGCAAGGAGATCGGTCGGTAGTTGTTGACATAGTGGACTGATTTGTTTGGTTTGGGAATCAGTGTGAGGCAGGCGTGTTTGAAAAGAGATGGAAAGTGTCCTGTGGCCAAGGAAGCATTGAAGATTTGACAGAGTTTAAGTATCATGTTTGGAGGAAGGTTTTGAAGGATTGTTTTGTGTATTTTGCTTGGCTCAGGTGCTGTGTTTTTTGTTTGTTTAATTATCTCTGCGACTTCCCTCGGTGTTATTGGTGTGGTGAAAATATCTGCACTGTTTAGTGCTGTTAAGTCACTTGTTTATGTGGGTTGTAGCAGATGTTGTGATTGTTGAAGTGCCGTGTTTACTTCGTGCTCGGTGTCTTCGTCAAAGTTTTCATTTTCTGTGTCTGTGATTTGGAAGTTTCTCTGCCAGAATCGTCTGTGAAGTGTTTCCATGTCTTGTATAGAGTCGATTATGTTGTTTTGTTCATCATATATGTATGTGCATCTCTGTCTGTCTGTACCCATTAGTTTTTTGTATGATTTCCAGAATGTCTTTGGGTCTGTATGGTTCTGGCAGAGTTCGTCTATAAGTGATGTCCATGTGCTTGTGTGGAGTTCTCTGTTTGCGTTTTGTAGTTGTGTTTGAATATGTCTGTATCGGTTTCGTAGTTCTTGGTCCCATCCTCGTGTTTGGGCAAGTAGATGGACATTGTGATATTGTGTTATGAGTGAGCGGAGGGTGTCGTTTTGTTTATGTTGTGGTATTGTTCTGTATGTTGTTTTTGGAATGTGGGCTTGTCTGGCTGTGGTGATGTCATCATACCATGACTTCAGGTATGAGTCTATCACTGTTGTTGGTCGCCCTTGTAATTCATGATTTTGGGTTTGTGAAAGGGATTCTTTGAAGGAGTCCCAGTCTGCATTTTTTAGGCTTTCTTTTGGGTGAGATGGAATCATGATTGGGTTGGTCGAAATGGTGGCTATGATGGGGAGATGATCGCTAGTGGTGATCTCTCCTTGCTGGAGGTGTATGTTCAGGTGTGCGTGTCTGCTTGTGAGTACGATGTCTGGTGTGGTTGCTGACCGGTTGTTTATTCGTGTTGGAAAGTCTGGACCGATGTGTTGTAGTGTGCCGTCGAGGATGCGGGAGACGAGCCCTCGCCCCACGGCGTTAGTGTAATTGTAGCCGAATGTATGGTGTTGTGCGTTCCAGTCCCCGAGTATGTATGTGGGTTTCCTGTGTCTGAGGAGTTGGAATATGTCCTGGTCAGGTATGTATGGTCTGCGTGGTGGTAGGTAGATGGTGGCAATGATAATGGGACCGTGTGGAGTGTCGATTTCCACTGCAATGAGCTCTGACGTGAAGTTGTCATGAATTTTGTGCTTTAGGTTCGATTTGATGGCGAGAGCAACACCATCGCTTCGTTCACCTGTGTGGTTCGTTTGATATGTTGTGTATGTATGTATTTTGATTCTGTTTGCGTTGTCGAGTCCGTGGCTGTTAATGAGAATAATGTGAGGGTCGTATTTCCTGTACATATTGCAAAGCTCATTGCGGCGATCGAAGGTCCATTGCAGCACGTTGTGTTGCAGGACTGTGAGGCGTTGTATTGTTGATTGGTGTGGGTTCATGGTTTGTTTTGTGTGGAGTTGTCTGCGGGGTGGAACCCATTACGTAAGTCGTTGATGTTTTTGTATCTTGTCATGTGTGTGTTTGTGATATCGAGTTCTCTCGTGACGTTGCGCTGTCACGAGATCCGACTCGGCAGCATTCGTATAAACCCACTTGATGTTGCCGCGGGCGATTTCTTTCCCGAGGAGGGCGGCGTCGCAACACTCGTAAACAAGCGGATCGGCGGCATAAAAACGAATGCCGTGATATGAGGCATCAGTTACTGTTTGGGCTGGTTTTGGATCTAGTGGGTTTATTATTTGTGACCTGTTGGGTTTGGGGTTGTTCTGTGTCAGAACCTTGCTTTTTCTTTTCTTTTTCTTTCGGCCGACTGCGTGAGGTTGATCGGCTGCGGCAGCTCTCGCTGGGGTGTTTTGGTGGGTGTGTTTTTATTTTGCAGGTTTGTGTCGCCTGTGTTTGGATCGTTTGTTTCGGCCTTACTGAAGGCTCCACCTGTCGTGGTGGGGTTTTAGAGGTTTCGACCTGTGTGGCATCAGGGGTTTGGTTTGGGTTATCAGGGGTTGAGGTATGGGTGGGGGGCTAGGAGGGGGGTGGGTTTGGGTGGGAACTTAAGGGAGGGGGAATGACCTTCAGGATTCTCCAGGAGTCTGCTTTTCCCAGATGGAGTTGGGGAAGATTATTTCGAGCCAGGGCTGTTTTGGCATGATGTCTGAACCCTTTACTGGGGTCAATTAGGTTTTGTAAGTGGGCATTTAATAATACGATTAGTATCTTTTTAGATAAAATGCCTGGGAGGGCGAGGTGGATGGTTGGCTCGTTTTTTTCTTGTTTTTATGTCCTGCTGGACTTGTTTTACCTCCTTTATTAGGGGTTGCCAGGCATTTTGCGTTGCTTGGATTGTTGCTTGTGCTGCTTTTTGTGCAGCTTCTTTTATCGGTTTTGTTTCTTTTTCTTTTTCTTTTAATTTTACTGTGGTTTCTGGTCTGATGGTATGTTCCAAACTTGCTTCTTATATGGACGAGGTTTGCATCCGCCGTTCCCCGAATCTTGTCCCCACGGCAGACAAGGTAGTCTGGAATTAAGCTCGTTCTGAGGGTCTAAGGTACTTGGTAAGGCGGTCATGAGTGAGCCGCCCATCACTCAAAGTTAACCTGACCTGACCTGGCGATTGCCTCACTAGTGTGATGTTCGTATAGTATTTGCATATGATTTATTTGTTGTATTTGATATATTTGTATTCAATATCGTATATAGCATTCTATATCATTCCCACACACACTCTCTCTCTCTCTCTCTCTCTCTCTCTCTCTCTCTCTCTCTCTCTCTCTCTCTCTCTCTCTCTCTCTCTCTCTCTCTCTCTCTCTCTCTCTCTCTCTCTCTCTCTCTCTCTCTCTCTCTTTCTCTCTCCGCTCTCCTTCCCTCCTCTCC
>NW_028234412.1:4116379-4118879 GCF_977035675.1 Penaeus japonicus
GGGAGAAAAGAAAGAAAAGGGGGTGAGAGAAGGAGACGGGTTAGGTGCAAGAAGAAGGAAGGTGAGAAAGGGAGAAGAGGGGGGGTAAAGAAGAAGGAGGGGAAGGGTGAAGGGTAATGGGAAGGGTGGAGGCAAGAGGGAGGGGGAAGGGGGGGGGGGGACGGGTTGGGAAGGGTTAGAAAGGGGGAGGGGAAAGGGAAGGGAAAGGGAAAGGGGACGGGGTAGGAAAGGGGAAGGGGAGATTGGATGCATGAAGAGGGAAGGGAACTGGCTGGTGGTTTGTCTGTTGCTGGGCTGTTTTGGGCAGGGGACGGGGCATTTGACTTTTTTTTGTTTTTTCTTTTTGTAACTATAAATAATTTAAGTTGACTGGTGAAAGGTTTTCGTCGTTTCTTGACTTAACATTATGGAAACACACACGGGTCATGTTTCTTTAATATACCATAGAACACCCTAAAAACAGATTAAATAACACACGCAAACACACATATCAAAAGGTTGATTGTTTCAATAATGCACGCAAACAAACATAACAAAACAAACAAACATACCAAAAATAGCAACCACAAAAACAACACCCAAATAAAACACAAAACATTCCACAAAGCAAAAACAAACACACACAAAACAAACAACACCCCACCCACACACAACAAAAACTGCAACAACAACAACAAAACCACGATCCAACCCCAACACAACAACCAGGCAAAACAAAACCTCCCACCCCAAACACCAAAACAAGTCCTCCAGCCAACAAACATTCCCACCAGACCCCCCCCCCCTCGTCCCCCACTTACGATGCCCAACAAATTTCAGCTTAGCCGTGAGATCTTCCCACCTCCCGACACCACCCCCTCACCCGGAGCGCCCCCCCCACCCCTGAGCCCGCCACCCACAACAACACCCAGTAGCAGAGAACTCCTAAACAAGCCAGGCAGCATCAGCGCCGGCTTCCAGATCCTGTACCTTTACGTGACCGAGCTGTTCCCGACGGAGGTGAGGCTCCTGGCCATAGGGACGTCGGCCATTCCCTCCAGGATCGCGTCTACCATTTCGCCCTTCGTCACGGATTTGCTGGTAAGGAGGGGGAGGAGGGGGAGGGGGAGAGGGGGAGTGGGAGTGGGAGAGGGGGAGTGGGAGTGGGAGTGGGAGTGGGGAGGAGTGGGAGGGGGAGAGGGGGAGTGGGAGTGGGAGTGGGGGGAGTGGGAGGGGGAGGGGGAGTGGGAGAGGGAGGGGGAGGAAGAGAAAGAGAGATGAGAGGGAGGAGGAGTGGGAGTGGGAGGTAGAGGGAGAGAGAGAGAAGGAGAGGGAGGGGGAAGAAGAGAGGGAGAAGGAGGGAAAGGAAGAGAGGGAGAGGGAGAGGGAGGAGAAGGAGAAGAGGGAGAGGGAGGGGGGAAGAGGGGAAGGAGGAGAGGGAGAGAGAGGAGGAGGAGAAGAAGGAGAGGGAGGGGGAGGTGAGAGGGGAAGGAGGAGAGGGAGAGGGAGGAGGAGGAGAAGAGGAAGAGGGAGAGGGGAGAGGGGAAGAAGGAGAGGGAGGGGGAGGTGAGAGGGGAAGGAGGAGAAGAGGGAAAGGGAGAGGGAGAGGGAAACGGAGAAGGAGGGGAAGGAGGAAGAGGAGAGGGAGAAGAAGAGGGAAGGGGAGGAGGAGAAGGAGAGGGGATGAGAGTGGAAAAGTGAGGAAAGTTAGATTAGAAATGAAGAGTCAAATGGTGAATGAAATAGCACCTAAAACCTACACAGACTGAACAATGAATCAAAACAAATACTTAAAAAAAAATCACCCAGACTCGTAGAAAAAACATCAACACAATCCCTATCAACCACAGAACCACCACAGCCAACAACAACACCACAACCAACAACAACACCACAACCAACTAGAACAACACCGCTAACAACAACAAAAACAACACCACAACCAACAACAACACCACAACCAACTAGAACAACACCGCTAACAACAACAAAAATAACACCACAACCAACAACACAGCCAACAACAACACAACCAACAACATCAACACCACCAACAACAACACCAACAACAACAACATCAACACCACCAACAACAACAACACCAACAACAACAACATCAACACCAATACCAACACAACCACCACCAACAACAACTAACCTCCAACCCCCCCTTCCCCCCTTCCCCCCTTCCCTTACCCCCAGGGTCCCCACTACCCGTGGATGCCTTCGGTGATCTTCGGCATCGCGGCGCTTTTCGCGGGCGTGGTGACCCTCCTTCTGCACGAGACGCATCGCATGCCCCTGCCGGACACGATCAAGGAACTCGAGGAACGCGCACTGACCAGGTGAGCTCACCTCACTCATGTCCTCACTCACTCAATCACCCTCACCTCACTCATGTCCTCGCTAACTTACTCACACCCACCTCTCTCATGTCCTCACTCACTCACACTCACCTCACTCATGTCCTCACTCACTCAATCACCCTCACCTCACTCATGTCCTCGCTAACTTACTCACA
>NW_028234412.1:4123879-4131379 GCF_977035675.1 Penaeus japonicus
CTCGTCCCCCGCGCCGATCGACGCTCCTCCGCCTCCATGCTCGACCGACTCTTCACCACACTCGACCTCAATGGTGAGGCTGCCTTTTCCTACTGCCTCTTTTCTTCTGACTCTTCTTACTTCGCGCCCTCTCCATTCTTTCCTTTACAACGGGGCCTCAATGGTAGCGCCCCTTTTTTACCTACTTGGTTTTATTTCCTCTTCTTCTTCTTACTTCTCCATCTCTCTCTCTCTCTTTCTCTCTCTCTCTTTCTCTCTGCCTCTCTCTCTTCTTCCCACAACGCTGAGACTTTTCTCTCTTCCGATCTTCATCTCTATCTTTTCTTCCTCTTCTCTTCCCCTTCCTCTTTCTTTTGGTCTTTTTCCTTCTTTCGGTATGTTTAATATCATGATTATTATTATCGTTGTCATTATTATTATTATTTTCACCGTCTTCCCCCCCTCCCTCCCCCGCAGAGGACGGGCTGATCGACTCGCGGGAGTTCGAGACGGTGCTGAGGCTGGTCGGCACCATGAACCGCCATCCCTCCTTCGTCTGAGCCTTCTGCGGCGCCTCCTCCAGCTGAGGCTGAGGCTGGTCGCCACCATGACCCGCCTTCCCTCCTTCATCTGAGCCTTCTGCGGCGCCTCCTCCGGCTCCCTTCAACCCCGTCGGCCCAATTAACTCCTTCGAGCTGATGACGTCAGACTGACTCTCCCGTTGAAGAACAAAACACCGCCATGATGAACGATGAATGAACAGCCCTTGGTCTACCCTGAATGTTCTTCAGGTGCAGCTTTCGCTCTTATTAATCTAATCATATTTAATAAACTTGATCGCTTTTAGATCTAATCACTTTCGACGCCCTCGGTGAACAAAAATGGCTCGGAATGTTATGAAAGATGGATTCATACAATTCATGCATATCTTCATTGCCCGGTTGCAGACGCAAGCTGGGTACCCATTGCAAATACCATGTGTGACATTGCAGCCCCTTCCCTCTCATGTCGAGCGGGTCAACGGGCAGAATTGCGTGTTTGATGTAGACGATGTGGCCACATCAGCGACTCGGGATTGTTTGGCTGTCAACTGGATCCTTCCTCTTGATACTATAGGGAAATCTACTCAATATCACTCATGTTGATTTCTCTTTTAGATGATTTATTGCATTTGGAAATGATGCAGGAGACTCAAACGCATAGAAGGAACCTTTTAAATCCTACACACCAAAATTTGATAATTGACTTTTTTTTCTTGTTTTTCTTTTTCTTTTTTTTCTTACCTCAAAAACTTTTCGAAGGTACGTCGTACATCTTCAGATCACCAGTTTACGAAGTACCTTGGTCAATTTAAAATTTGGATTCCTCATTTTATTTTATACTCTTTTTTTTTTCTTCTTCTTTTTCACTGAAAAGATGAAAATGAAATCAAAGAAAACTTCAATAAACTATGAGGTAACATATCACATTTGCCATTGATGAAAAGCTTCTCTAGAACTTTCGATTGAAACGAGAGAAAAGTCTGCAAGAAATCGGGGGCGTGTGGTGGAAAAAAAAACTGGACTGGATGTCTGAAAATACTTTTCACGTTTGAAATTTGTTTTGAATTTTTTTCATTTCGGACGACAAAACATTGATTTGAAACAATTGATTTGAGTTTACGTTTTTTTTTGACCAAGTTGGAATTCTCTTTACAAATGGCACGACGAAAAAGAAAAAAAAAAAAAAAAAAATAAAAAAAAAAAAATGTATAAGTCGAAATATCATGAGAACTTTTAATTTGAATTTTGAAACAACACTTACACATTAACACACACACACACACACACACACACACACACACACACACACACACACACGCCACACGCAATATTATATATAATATTATATATATAATATATATATATTATATTATATATTATATATATATACATATACATATACATATACATATGCATATACATATATACATATAAGTATATATATACATATATACATACATACATATATATATATATATATATATATATATATATATATATATATATATATATATATATATATATATACACACACACACACACACACAAAACGAAATGACATAAAATGAAACTATGATCTAGTCATTATGCCGTTACAAAGCAGAGTTAAGACATGTTATTTTTCCAAATACAATGGGATGGCTAGGGTATCCACATTAGTTCTTTGTACCCTACGCCCGTTGGCCTGAAGGGTTGTGTTGCATCACATTCAGCAATTTCAGCTTCCAGGAAATATGCAGTCGGAAATGCACTACTTAGGCTTATTTCAGGAAGAGGTCTAGCAAAAACAACTCAACTTTAGTGGTGATAATCGTGGGATGATCTTTCCTTCTGCTGCACTTTTTTATACGTGGATTCGCCAATCATTACCTTTTCTGGATAATCTTTAGGGCGTTATCAATTCCACTCTAAAAGTGATGCAACGATAAGACCGACTCATTTCATGGTGACTAGTGTTTCCCCACACCTCATACGTCAGGCAACGAGGTTCTGCTTTCCTTTACCATTTTATGATTCTCCATCAATTTATCTCTTCTTTCTTACTATTTTATTAATTTCTTTCAAAAATCAAATCTGATAATCATTTTGATAGTTATAGCACCTCCTTAGCTTCAGAGATACTGAAGATCTAAATATCAAGTTAAATGTTCCGTACAACAACCTACACTAACGCTGCCTAAGACGGGGCGGAGTGTTCAGTCTTTGGGTATATAGGATGGACGAATCATTCTGCGATATTTTCTCTGAACAAAAGTCGCACAAATATTACACACTCCCTTCTATAATATACAAGTAAGAGGCTGTTTAATCTAAACCTTGTTAACATTATGTTGAGTTAGTATAAGAGCTGCTCTTTCGAATTCATCACTTTATCATCAAAGTTATCTGGTTATAATTTAGCAGGATCCTCATGTCTCTGTTGTTTGTACTTATTTACTGTTGTTTTATTGATTAACGATACCTTTTATTTGGCATCTAAACCATTTTTAAACGATTCTATTGTTTAAGTTCTTTTGTTAATGTGTTCCAAATTTAAAGTTCCAAATAATCGTAAACATTTCACAAGTTGTCATTTTAGTGCTAAAGTTATGTTGCTGTTATTACTATTATCATCCGTAGTGGGTAGAAATATGCCTGTAGCTTTAAGCACATCGAAATTGCTATCGATGGACTACTATCGCCAAATACAGTCGCAAGAGAAGTCATCAAGCAAGTCCCATACGAAGGCCCAGGAATTCCTCAGCCCATAATATATATATATATATATATATATATATATATATATATATATATATATATATATATATATATATATATTATGCATACATTGAATTGAATGCAAGTGTGAATATGTATATTTATGTATTTATTATATACATATACATGTATATGTAAGTATGAATACATATATATACATATGTTATACATATATTTATATATAAAGGCCCTGTCAGACGAGCGATTTTTGCCGCCTTTTCCATGTCACACAGGCGGGTTGGCCGCTACTAAACCGCTGCGGTTTACTAGCGGCCGACCCGCCCGTGTGACATGGTAAAGGCGGCTGCCACTTCAGTTCAAGACTTGCCGTTGCAGCGAAAGGTTGTGTTAAAAAATGAGCTTAGAACAGAAAGTGCTGTTGTTAACACTATTGCTTCGAAAGAAACGTCGACAGCGGCGCCGTGGACGGTTATGGGCACACCCTATAATGCTCACAACACAGCCACGTCTTCCCTCTTCTGTGGTTCAGCCAGCACTGGCGGCCGCGGCGGGTAAACCTCTCGTCTGACATAGCCAGGCGGGCTGGCCGCGGCGGTTTCAAGTGGGGAAATGCGTCTCACCCGCCGCGGTCAGGCGGGTAGACCGCCCGTGTGACATCAGCCAGCGTTTTACATAGGAATCAATATAAACTCTTTCAAAAGCGGTTCCGCGGCGGCTGACCCGCTTTGCACCCGCGGCGGCCAACCCGCTCGTCTGACAGGGCCTTAAGGTGAATATATATATAAATATATATATGTATATATATTCATATATTTATATGTATACATATACATACATATATACATATATTAGACATACATTTATTGATATGCAAGTATGAATATATATATATATATATACATATATATATGCATATATATGTATGTATGTATGCATTTATATGTATCATACACATACATACACACATATATATGTATATATATATGTATGTATGTATATGTGTGTGTGCTCGCGCGTCAAGGAGTCACGTTGTACGAGTTTTACATAAAACATTGCAGGTAAACCAGGAAAACACGCGAATGCCAAAGGTCTTTTCCCAATACTGCCATTTCACGGCAAAATACACATGTGATACAGAGAGGCGACAGAAGTGCCTGTGTCATGTCACATTGGTGATCAGACGCGTGACGACCTTTGATAGTTCGTGGTTCCCGAAGCGCTTTTTATGTCGTTTGTCGATCGTGTTAAGGCCGTTTCTGTCATCTTCCTTTGTCGTGAGGCCAATCCTTGCTTGATAAGGGAGGTTTGGGACCACTCAGGGAGACGTCCGCTGGTGGCGACATGAACAGCAAAAGCGCCCCTGATCCCATGGCGTCAGAGGGCGCTGCGGGGTTCATGGAGTCCACGCCCTGCCTCCTATATATATACATTGTTGCACCCACAGCAAGGTATATAAGTATATTTATGTATGTAATATATATTATGTATATATACACATATATATATATAAATATATATATATATATATGCACACACACACACGTGTGTGTGTGTGTTTATGTGTGAAGCACCTATGGGCTTCATAGAGCTAATGTGCTGTCTATTAGTATACATTTGTGTCTGTGGGCATCAGAAACTTTAATCCAGCATGACACTGCAGGAAGACATGATCACGTGGGCGCTGCTTGCGGTCCTGCTGGCGTCGGCGCTGCTGTATTCCCGATGGCGCCACAGCTACTGGTCCTCGAGGGGCGTGCCGACGGCGCCCGGATCGATCCCCTTCTTAGGACACACACTCAAGCTCTTCTCCCAAAAGAAATACCGATGGCTGACCATCGACGAGGTGAGTTTCATTTCACTTGGGCGTTAATCGCAAACATGGTCTCAGCGGAGGTACTTATTGTCCAGTAGCCACTGGAAATAGGACAGAATTGCGCTAGAAACATTTTGATACCTTTGATGTTTTCCTTGTCAGATTTACAAGGCTTCTCCAGCGTCAGTACCTAGGTGTCAAATATACACAAAATGCAGGAACATTAGATATACAGAAAGGTAGAGACACCGATCAGAACCCCTGAATAAAAGTCCCTTAAAAAATTGATCCTTAGTTGAGGAAGGATATGGTTTTCGAAACCAGCCAGGTCTGGATATTTGAATCAAGTAACTGCTTCTAAGACTAGGCGAAGTCCACTCTTATGACATTGTTATATATCTGTTTCAGATGTACCGGAATCATGGAGGCTCATTGTACTGTGGTCTGTATGAGATGCACACCCCGAATCTCTTGATTGGTAATCCTGATTTAGTGAAGGCTGTTCTCATCAAGGATTTTGACCATTTTGCTGACCGGCGAACTTTCGAAGCAACTAATCCCAAGGATAAAGTTTTAAATGAAATGCTAACTAATGCCACAGGCGACCACTGGAAGGGCATTCGATCAGTTCTATCTACGAGTTTCACATCAGGAAGGATGAAGGGGATGTTTCCCTTAGTGGAAGCTAAGGCTGAAGGTCTGGTTGATTACTTCCACAGAGAACTGAAAAAAGACCCAGTGGTACGCATGAAGCATAGCTTTGGCATGTACACGATGGAGGTTATATCGTCGTGTGCCTTTGGCCTGGAGACAAATTCATTTGAGGAGGATGGCATTTTCCCCCAAAAAGCCATGGAAATGTTTAAAATCAGTCCAATTTTGATGGTGAAAATTGTAATTCTTTTGATTGCCCCCAAGCTATTTAAACTTTTAAAGATTCAGCTATCACATGAAAACTTTCATTTTTTCTCTGATGTTGTGATTGAGACAATGAAGCAGAGAAAGGCGGGAGCAAAGCGAGGAGACTTCTTAGACATTATGTTGGAGACTAGAGAAGATCAGGATGAAAAGACTGACAAAAAGAAACCCAAGTACCGTAAGCACATGTTTCTCTTTTGGACGATGTACCGTGATTCAGAATGCTTTGTATTAATGTTCTTTTATTTTGTATGACTGCATATTATGTTGCTGTTGCTACACTATAACATTACAGTGAGTGTAACAGTTAAGGACAAGAAAGGAAAGTCGATTAGTCAATCCATGCAAGATAACATGTAATTGAAAAGGCATCTTAGGATGTTTTTTCCGCTAATATAATCAAACATGTTATGCAGCCCTGAGTGATGAGACAGTCATAGCATCTTCAGTCCTCTTCATCATTGCTGGGTACGACACCACAGCCAACACCCTCGGCAATACGACATTCCTCTTGGCCAAGCACCCCGAGGAGCAGGAACGTCTCAGAGAGGAACTGAAGAAGATTATTGAAGAGCATGGAACACTCACTTACCAGGGGATAATGGAAGCCAAGTACCTGGACGGCTGTATATCAGGTGAGAGAGAGAGCGTGTGCCTATGAGTAATTGGATGCAAAATGTGTGCAAGGAGTTTTACTTGAATGTACATTTTCAGCTGTAAAATCTTGTTATTTTATTTTCAGAGGCCCTGAGAATTCACCCGCCTGCACATTTTACAGAAAGAAGTTGCACTAAGAACTATCAGTAAGTGAAATCACTCTTTTAACTACAGTGCTTTCAGAATACTTTGTCATGCTAAGCCAACATTTATCCTTAGAAAAGTAAGGTTTACATTCATTCAAACCTTTTGCATTCACCAGGAATTCTCGTCAGTTCTATATTTTTTTTCTGATGATGATTTGCCTTCCTGTTCTCAAATTCACTTCTGAATCAATACCGGTATAATTGCAATGATAGCTATAATGATCTTCATTGCAATGTAAAGCTTCTTGTGTTAACTGCCAATGTATTTCCGGGAACATTTTCCAGTGGGAGTTAATACCAACCATAGACCAAATTAAAGTCAAAGTGGCAGCTATTCAGTCTGTATTAAGATATACTATAGCTTAGCATTAAGACAAATGAGATTGAAAATAGCATGGATAATCACTAACTGGTTTGGATGATGAAAGTATCTCTGAGCTCCAATGCAGCGGCATTACGGTTGATTTATTTTGACAGGAAAACAGACAAGTCTCCCAAAAAGAGTTTATGACATAGGCTATTGAGTTCAGTCCTAGTAGATGCCACTATCTACATGGTTAGGAATCCTATAAATGGTTTTCAAGAAGAGCGTAGTTCTCAGTCTTTGTTTTCTTTCTTGACAGACTTCCAGGGACAGACGTTGTCATCGCCAAGGGGGATGTAGTATCAATCCCTGTGTGGAGCCTCCACCACGACCAGAGATACTGGCCAGAGCCTGAGAAGTTCG
>NW_028234412.1:4133879-4138879 GCF_977035675.1 Penaeus japonicus
GACCTTGGCAAATCGTTTTTCTCTTTCCTTCTCTTTCAGGGCGAGGAAACGGTTTGAAAATACGTTTTTTGATTTGCTTGTTTGTGTGTTTCTCCGTCATAGAATGTTATAGGTTTTGGATTTCTCCTGCATCAAGGTCGAGCAGTTATCATGACAGCTGAAGTATAGGGAAGGGGATAAGAACAAAATGAAAAATGAACCCGAAAACATACCTTTATGGAGTCACTGCTCGCTCGCTTGCGCTGTATCTCTCCCTCTCTCTCTCTCTCTCTCTCTCTCTCTCTCTCTCTCTCTCTCTCTCTCTCTCTCTCTCTCTCTCTCTCTCTCTCTCTCTCTCTCTCTCTCTCTTTCTCTCTCTCTCTCTCTCTCTCTCTCTCTCTCTCACTTACTCTCTCTCTTTCTCTGTCTGTCTGTCTGTCTCTCTCTCTCTCTCTCTCTCTCACACACACACACACACACACACAAAACGAAATGACTTAAAATGTAACTATGACTCAGTCATTATGCCGTTACGAAGCAGAGTTAAGACATGTTATTTTTCCAAATACAATGGAATGGCTTGAGAATCCACATTAGTTCTTTGTACCCCACGCCCGTTGGCCTGAAAGGGTGTTGCATCACACTCAGCAATTTCAGCTTCCAGGAAATGTGCAGTCGGTACTACTTAGGCTTATTTCAGGAAGAGATCTAGCCAAAACAATTCAACTTTAGTGGTGATAATCGTAGGATGACCTTTCTTTCTGCTGCACTTTTTTCTACGTGGATTCGCCAATCATTACCTTTTCTGGATAATCTTTAGGGCGTTATCAATTCCACTCTAAAAGTGATGCAACGATAACACCGATTCATTTCATGTGACTAGTGTTTCCCCACACCTCATACGTCAGGCAACGAGGTTCTGCTTTCCTTTACCATTTTACAATTCTCCATCAATTTATCTCTTCTTTCTTACCATTTTATTAATTTCTTTCAAAAATCAAATCTGATAATCATTTTGATAGTTATAGCACCTCCTTAGCTTTAGAGATACTGAAGATCTAAACATCAAGTTAAATGTTCCGTACAACAACCTAAACTAACGCTGCCTAAGACGGGGCGGACTGTTCAGTCTTCGGGTATATAAGATGGACGAATCATTTTCTCTGGACAGAAGTCACAGAAATATTACACACTCCCTTCTATAGTATACAAGTAAGAGGTTGTTTAATCTAAACCTTGTTAACATTATGTTGAGTTAGTATAAGAGCAGCTCTTTAGAATTTCATCACTGTAATTATCATTAATGTTATCTGGTTATAATTTACCAGGATCCTCATGTCTCTGTTGTTTGTATTTATTTACTGTTGTTTTATTGATTAACGATATCTTTTATTTGGCATCTAAACCGTTTTTAAACGATTCTATTGTTTAAGTTCTTTTGTTAATGTGTTCCAAATAATCGTAAACATTTCATAAGTTGTCATTTTAGTGCTAAAGTTATGTTGCTGTTATTACTATTATCATCCAAAGTGGGTAGGAATACGCCCGTAGCTTTAAACCCATTGAAATTGCTATCGATGGACTACTACCGCCAAATATAGTCGTAAAAACAGAGTCAAGTAAGTCCCATACGAAGGCCCAGGAATTCCTCGTCTCGCGCACCTGCTTTCGTGGACACAGCGAGCGGGAGAAAGATACTCGCCCCGCGGTACCGCCGCTCGAGCCCGCCTGTGTGTCTGTCAACAACTTAATATCGCCAAGCCGCACGTCTAGACACAGGAAAACCCACGGAAATGTGATTGTCTAATCTTCTTTGGATTAATAGTACTTCGGGGAGACCGGCGCGGCATAAGTGCCAGTGTCATGTTACATCGGTGATTAGACGCGCGACAACCTTGGATAATTCGTGGTTCCCGGATCGCTGTTTATGTCGTTTGTCGATCGTATTAAGGCCGTTTCTGTCATCTTCCTTCTTTCGTGAGGTCAACCCTTGCTTGATAAGGGAGGTTTGGGACCACTCAGGGAGACGTCCGCTGGTGGCGACGTGAACAGCGAAAGCGCCCCTGATGCCATGGCGTCAAAGGGCGCTGCGGGGTCGGCCGATTCGCTGTTCATGGAGTCCACGCCCTGCCTCACGTATGTATACCTCGTCGCACCCACAGCTAGGTATACTGAGCACCCGGCTGAGGGATCTACGGTGACCTGACCTGTTTTCCCTGACGATGTCGCCGATAGTTTTCCCTGACTCAGTGGCGATCTTAATTGCATATCCCACGATTATCATTTAGGTGTGAGTGTTTGTGTGTATATAAGATACATAATCCCAGGAATTGTCTGTATAAAATATCGCTATCATGCTCTGCTATGAGCAAATAGGTAAATTCCATGACGTCTCATAAGGCGTCTGGTTAGATATTCTGTTGTGGTCGTTGTAGTGTGTATGTATCATCACCGTGCCTGTCTTATATATATATATATATATTATATATATGTGTTTATGGAATATATATATATATAATTATATATATATATATAATATATAATATATTTTATATATATTATGCAAATATGACTAATATGTCTGTGGATATACATAGTATTTGTATGCATAATGTATCATATAAATATTATATATATATATTTATATGATTATTATTATATGGTATATATATATAAGTATATATATATGTAAGAGTATGTATGTATGAAAGAACACTTTTAATTTAAATACAACAATTTTTACATTACACCGTTTACGACCCCGCGCCGTAGACTCGTCGTAAGAGAGTACGTGATACAGGTGAGTCGGGATGGCTATTGTCTCTAAAAGACCCAAGAGATATGCATGGCCATTGCCATTTGATATTTGCTCTTCGCTAAGCGCAGTTCTTAGCAATAGAAGTGTTAGCGAAGTTTAACAGTACGGCGCGCTCGGCAAAATTATTCACAACAATTCACAATCCGAGGTTATATATAATTGTCTTATATTTATAATATATTTTCTACACTATTCTCTACCTTCTTTCTCACATATATACCTGATTAACCTACTGAATTGTGACTTGAAATTGCCGGGTCCGTTGAGGCTGCGAGCGAAATCGGGTGCCGTCAGTAAAGGTTAGTAAAGGTGGGGTGCGTCGGGGAATTTGGGGCGGTGTGGAAAAAAAGGGGTAGGGTGTTATGGTAAAAATGGAATAAAAAAAAAAAAAATAAATAAAAATAAATAAATAGGTTAAAAAATAACATGTAGGAAAATGTGTCGGTGTAGGGCGTAGGATAAAATGTCCTATACCCTACACTCGACACCCGTTCATTTTTACCCGACGCCCACACCCCACAGGTTCTTTACTACGGCCTTAGGATCATCACTCGGGCCTTAGGATGGCGCGGGTTCGAGCCCCGGTCAGGGAGGTAAAATTTGTATATGTATATATGTAATATATATGTATATATATACATATATATACATATTTTATGTATATATACATGTGTGTACATGCACGCATATATATATACACATTTGTGTATGTATACATATATATACACATATATATATATATATATATATACATGTATATATATATATAATGATAGTGAAGCACCTATGGGTTTCATAGAGCCAATGGGCAATCTATTAGTATACATTTGTGTCTGTGGGCATCAGAAACTTTAATCCTGCATAACATTGCAGGAAGACATGATCACGTGGGCGCTGCTTGCGGTCCTGCTGGTGTCGGCGCTGCTGTATTCCCGATGGCGCCACAGCTACTGGTCCTCAAGGGGCGTGCCGACGGCGCCCGGATCGATCCCCTTCTTAGGACACACACTCAAGCTCCTCAACCGGAAGAAATACCGATGGCTGATCATCGACGAGGTGAGTTTTACTCGCAAACTTGCTCTTAGCTGAGGTACGTATTGTCCGGTAGTCTTTCGCATCAAACAAGCCACTGGAAATGGGACAGAATTGCACTTGGAACAGCTTGATACCTGTAATGTATTCCCTGTTAGACTAGAAGGCTCTTGCAGGGTGAAAGGCCGAGTTGCATTTTTCTTTTTCTTTTTTTTTACTTTCTTTTTCAACATCAATACCTAGGTGTCAATAAACGAGCCTGACTCAAATATACACAAAATGCAGGATCATTAGATACACAGCAAGGTAGAGAAAACACGACACCGATCAGAAAGCCCTGAATGGTTCTTATGCAATCCACTATTTATAAACGTCCCTTGAAACTTGATCCTAAGTTAAGGATATGGTTTTCGGATCCAACCAGGTCTTGTTTCTGGATATCTGAATCAATGCATACTTCTAAGACTAACAGAAGTCCACTCTAATGACACTGTTTCATATCTGTTTCAGATGTACAGGGATCATGGAGGCTCATTGTTCTGTGGCCTGTATGATATACACAATCCGAATCTCATGGTTGGTGATCCTGATTTAGTGAAGGCTGTTCTCATCAAGGATTTTGACCATTTTGCTGACCGGCGGAGTTTTAAAGCAACTAATCCTAAGGATAAGGTTTTCAATGAAATGTTAACTAGTGCCACAGGCGATCACTGGAAGGGCATCCGATCAGTTCTATCTACGAGTTTCACATCAGGAAGGATGAAGGGGATGTTTCCCTTAGTGGAAGCTAAGGCTGAAGGTCTGGTTGATTACTTCCACAGACAACTGGAAAAAGACCCAGTGATACGCATGAAGGAAAGCTTTGGCATGTACACGATGGAGGTTATATCGTCGTGTGCCTTTGGCCTGGAGACAAATTCATTTGAGGAGAATGGCATTTTCCCCCAAAAAGCCATGGAAATGTTTAAAATCAGCCCATTTAGGATGGCGAAATTTTTACTTTTTCTGACTGTCCCCAAGCTTGCAAAACTTCTAAATGTACAAATCTCTCATGAAAACACTGAATTTTTCACTGATGTTGTGATTGAGACAATGAAGCAGAGAAAGACAGGAGGAAAGCGAGGAGACTTCTTAGACATTATGTTGGAGACTAGAGAAGATCAGGATGAAA
>NW_028234412.1:4146379-4151379 GCF_977035675.1 Penaeus japonicus
TTATTTACTATCACCATTAGCCTCACTTGCGTAAGCAAAAAACAATAAACTCTAAGACTTAGCCATTACGTTTTTACAAAGAAAAGTCTGAATATATATGACAATTTCTTCAAATACAATAGAAAGACTGAAACAACCAAAGGCTCTTATATTACATTCAGCAATATCAGCTTTTTGGTAGCATTACAGTTTAATTGAGCATCTAAGTTGCCTGTGATGGAATCCAAACAAAATGTTTAACAATAACAAGACGGAAGACGATGTGCTTTTGTTCTGGTATCTTTTGATGTGTTTACGGCACTCCTTAGCCTTAATGCAGTAAGAACTCGAGGAAAAACAATTAAGTTTCCATAGTGCTAACCCTTGAATTAACTTTCCTTAATTCTTCTGCTATAAACACTTTCTTCTACGTGGGTTTAAATGCTACAGACTTTTCGTCAAACATTCCCTTTTCTGGACAATCTTCAGAGCGTTATCCATTATCCGTTATCCACTCAGAAAGCGATGCAACGATAACAACAAATTGCTGGTAACTGGTGGTTCCTCAGACCTCATGCGCCTGGCAACGGAGGATCTGCTTTCCTCTACGATTTCCTATAAATTCATGTCTACTCTCTTTCTGTTTTACTACTTTCCTTTAGATATCAAATCTTCAAATCAGTTTGGTGATTACAGTACCACTAGTTAAACTTCAGATGCATTTAAGACCGTTATTTCAGCTTAACTGCTCTGTACAACAGCCTTAACGGTCTACGGCAGAATTATTTCCAGTCGGAGAGTTCGATCCCAGTGTGCTTGCAACATCAGATTTACGTAGTTATTTCTATTTCATACAAGTAAGAGGCCATTCGAATTAAACATTAACATGATGGTCAGTTAGAACAAGGGCATATGAAATCCTTTGTGTTCAGAGGTCTTTTGTCTATATTATTATAATCGTTATTATCATTATCATTTTAAATCTCTTGTTATATTCCACAGGCATCATTATGACGTTATTATATTTGTTCTTACACCTGCTACTGCCATAATAATATAATTTATTACTGTAAACATTTTTGGAAATCTCAGACGTTTATAAAGGACTTTCTTTTTCGCTTGACAAGTACTTTTGTTAATAAGTATTTCAAAAGAAATGTGAAATTTTTATGAGTTGTATTTGCATTGCTGGTGTTGTGTTGATGGCATTATTATTATTATCGTTATTGAGTGAATGTCTAGAGCACGCCCGTAGTTTTAAACCCATCGAAATTGCTATCGATGGATTACTATTGCCAAATACAGTCGCAAAAGCAGAGTCATCAAGGAAGTCCTATACGAAGGCCCGGGAATTCCTCGTCTCGCGCACCTGCTTCTCCGGACACAGCGAGCGGGAGAAAGATGCCGCCCTGAAGGAACTCCGCTTGAGCCCGTCTGCGTGTCTGTCAGCAATTTAGACATCTAGCAGAACAGGGAATGGCGTTTAATCTCGCATCAACTGTCCCTCAGCATTAGTATGCTTTATGAAAGAGACACTATCAGTTATCAGTGGGACACAAATCAAATGACTGGTTGGCAACATGCTTCGCTTTCCTTCCGCTGATGGCCAGACTTATTTATTCCTGTTTTATAAACAAGCTAATCCGGCATAGCATTGCAGGAAGATATGATCACGTGGGCACTGCTTGCGGTCCTGCTGGCGTCGGCGCTGCTGTATTCCCGATGGCGCCACAGCTACTGGTCCTCGAGGGGCGTGCCGACGGCGCCCGGGTCGATCCCCTTCTTAGGACACACACTCAAGCTCCTCAACCGGAAGAAATACCGATGGCTGATCGTCGACGAGGTGAGTGCCACTTCTTCACTTGAATGCAAATGTGCTCTTGGTATTTATTGCCCTGTAGTCTTACACATCAACCAAGCTACCGGAAATAAGACAGAGAATAGCACTAGAAACTTGTTTGCAGTTAGATGCAAACATGCTCTTGGCGTAGTCTTGCATATCAACCAATCCACTTTCCACGACTGGAAGTAGAATAGAGAATAGCTCTAGAAATTTGAAGCTAGATACGCTAGATTTGTAAGGCTCTTTCAGGATGAAGGTCTGAATCCCGATTTTCTGCGCTTCAATTCTTCAAAGTTAATATCTCGAATGTCAAAAAAAGGGTCTGTCTCAACCTTACAGAAAGTACATTAGCATTAGATATGCACCAAAGTAATGAAAGCATGACACCGATCAGAAAGCCTGAATGGTTCCTACGCAATCCACTACATAAACATTCCTTGAAAATTGAAGGATATGGTTTTCGAATTTAGCCAGGTCTGAATTCTGGATATCTGAATCAATGCATACTTCTAAGACTACCAGAAGTCCACTCAAATGACATTGTTACATATCTGTTTCAGATGTACAGGAATCATGGAGGCTCATTGTTCTGTGGTCTGTATAACATACATAGACCTTCTCTGCTGATTGGTGATCCTGATTTAGTGAAGGCTGTTCTCATCAAGGATTTTGACCATTTTGCTGACCGGCGGAGTTTCAAAGCAGCTAATCCTAAGGATAAAATTTTCAATGAAATGTTAACTAGTGCCACAGGCGATCACTGGAAGGGCATCCGATCAGTTCTATCTACGAGTTTCACATCAGGAAGGATGAAGGGGATGTTTCCCTTAGTGGAAGCTAAGGCTGAAGGTCTGGTTGATTACTTCCACAGACAACTGGAAAAAGACCCAGTGGTACGCATGAAGGAAAGCTTTGGCATGTACACGTTGGAGGTTATATCATCATGTGCATTTGGATTGGAGACAAATTCATTTGAGGAGGATGGCATTTTCCTCCAAAAAGCTATGGAAATTTTTAAAATGAGGCCGATGAGGATGGTGAAATTATTACTATTTATAACTGTCCCCAAGCTTGCAAATATTCTAAATATCCAGCTCTCACATGAAAACACTCCATTTTTCACTGATGTTGTGATTGAGACAATGAAGCAGAGACAGGCAGGAGCAAAGCGAGGAGACTTCTTAGACATTATGTTGGAGACTAGAGAAGATCAGGATGAAAAGACTGACAAAAAGAAACCCAAGTACCGTAAGTACATGTTTCTCTTTTGGACGATGTACCGTGATTCAGAATAGTTTTCCTTGATGCTCTTAAATTTTATATGACTATTCATATTATGTTCGTGTTACTACAGTATAACATTACAGTGAGTGTAACATTTAAGGACAGGAAAGAAAAGTCGATTAGTCAATCCATATAGTACAAGATTACATGTAATTGAAAAGGCACCTTGAATATTAGCACTTACACCTTTTTGTAGAACATCGATTGCTTTAATAAATCTTGATCCTGTTGTTTGACTAACCTTGTTTTTCCCGCTAATATAATCAAATATGTCATGCAGCCCTGAGTGATGAGACAGTCATAGCATCTTCAGTCCTCTTCATCCTTGCTGGGTACGACACCACAGCCAACACCCTCGGCAATGCGACGTTCCTCTTGGGCAAGCACACCGAGGAGCAAGAACGTCTCAGAGAGGAACTGAGGAAGATTATTGAAGAGCATGGAACACTCACTTACCAGGGGATAATGGAAGCCAAGTACCTGGACGGCTGTATATCAGGTAAGAGTGAGAGTGCATGTTCCTGTGAGCAATTGGATACAAAATGTGAGAGAGGACTTTTACTTGAGTGCACATTTTCAATTGTAAAGAAACTTTCTTTATTTTCAGAGGCCCTAAGAATTCACCCGCCCGCACATTTTACAGAAAGATGTTGCACTAAGAACTATCAGTAAGTGAAATCACTTATTTAGTAGCTACTGTGCTGTCCGAATGAGTTCTCTCATTTCATCCTAAAAAAAAGGAAATGATATATGCATTCAAATTTTTGCATTCATTAGGATATTACTTTCAGTTCTTCATTATTTTCTGATGATTTATTTCATAGATTTTACCATTATATTCACCTCTATATAATAGCAGCTATGATGATCACCACTGCAATAGAGAACTTCTTGTGTTAACTGCAGTATATTCCATGGAACATATTCAGTTTGCTACAAGTCATAGATCCTAGTTCAAGTCAGATTGGCACTTAGTCTGTCTCTCTGTATTGAAGCATACTACAGCTTATCATTCAGATAACTGATATTAAAAATTGTACGAATGACCACAAACTGGTTTGGCTGATGGAAGTATCTCTGAACCCCAATGCAGTGTCGTTATTGCTAATGTATTTTGACATGAAACCAGTTGAGTTTCTCAAAAAGAGCGTATGGCATTACAGAACAGAGAACAGGAGTGACAGGTATCACTGCAGATCGGGGAGCACTTATTGAAATGTCTCTTTTGAGAAACTAAAGGGCATGAGACTTTTTATCTATATGAAAAAGATCCTGCGGTATTATCATATGGCTATTTATGTTTTCCTATTGTTGTAGGAAAACATAAATAGGAACTCCAGGAATAATGATCAAGAAGAGTGCTGTTATCAGTCTTTCATTCCTTCATCGGTAGACTTCCAGGGACAGACGTTGTCATCACTAAAGGAACTATGATATCAATCCCTGTGTGGAGCCTCCACCACGACCAGAGATACTGGCCAGAGCCTGAGAAGTTCGACCCGACCCGCTTCTTCCCCGAGAACAAGGACAGGATTGTGAGTGGGACGTACCTTCCCTTCGGTCTCGGTCCCAGGAACTGCATAGGTAAGGGGTCTCTAGCGCTACACTGTGTCGGACTACATAAAAAAAAAAACGGTAAACCACTTCACTGAGTCTGTTGCATTTGATATCTGAACTACAGTATAGACTGCATTCACATTTGATGCCTAAGTGTAAATAAATTTCTACACACATATAGAGGGATAAGCAGCGAATAAGTTAGAGTGAGTATCTGGTAGGATAAGGGCTAAAGTAAATGTTGAGATCACTGCACATAGCAACAGTCCATATCAAAACCTGCTCAACTGAAGCTTCTCACAAAGAAAATAAGGTAATAGGTAAATGAACTGCCATA
>NW_028234412.1:4166379-4176379 GCF_977035675.1 Penaeus japonicus
ACCATATTGGTTTATTTACCAACATTCTCATTACTTCTTTTCACAGCTGTATGGTGGCAGTCAGCTGAGCGATGGTGGTGGAACACCTCTAATGAGAGCCCAGTGCTTCTTTGTCGTCTTCTTAGCAGTCAATGGAATCACGGAAGCGTACACTTTTGCTGCCATGAACGATAAAGAACTAGAAAGGTCTGGGTTTTTAGCCAATGCTTGTCATATATTGGGTGGTTGGATGGTTGGTTGTAGGATCACAGAGAGATTATGTTTTACTGTCATAGATAAGTAACATCTGGAAATAATTTAGGCTCTTTGCATTGTGTATGTCATATATTAGGTAGGGAATGAATGGGTTGTCAGTGGATTTTTTATAGTTTTTAGTTTTACCGTAATAGACACTAAAGAACTGGAAAAGTTTGGAGGGGATTTGTGTGTCATGTACTTGGGAAGGAAATGCATGGGTAGCAAGAACATTGTAAAACAATATGGACGAGGTTTGGTGGTGTTTACTGATATTGCGAGATGATCATCAAAAGAATAATCATAATGAATGGAAATACATTTTAACCTGAATATTTTGTCAACAATATTAGTCTAATCACCTATTAAATTTCAGATACAACTACCTGCTGGTCAGCTTCTCAATTGCATACATTGGAATGGCTGTAGTTTTAACACAGGTATTCAGCGCTCTTGGCTTCCTGTACGCCAATTGCATCAACATGAGTTTAAGAATCATATACAGGTAAGAATCATTATTTTTGTCTTTCCATCACAAGCGACGGCTAAATGTGTCCAATATATTAAGAATGTCCTCAAATGATGATATACTGATGTAATACTTTGCTTTCAGCCTGTGGTTTATCCATAAACAATTTAGGGGAAGTGATCATCAACCTCTCACAGGTTTATATATACCCATGAGGTTGATTCTCATGTTCCTCATGGCTGCAGGTGTTACAGCTGTATCTGAGGTAAGGAAGATATGGTTTACAAGATCTTTAGTTTGTCTTGGTCAGCCTGGACCATTAAAGCTTATTATTTCCTATCAATTGCTACTATTATTTTGTCTTAAGATTTTGCAAGGTATCCCTAATACAGTCATAAAAATCATACATATCAATGTATGGAGTTCCAACCGCTGGTACCGCTCCCAAAAACACCCTCTGTGAAACACTCAACATGTGCACATTACAAGATTTTAAATATTGTTGTTGTTTGTTTGTTTGTTTTTTTCCAGTGAATTGCTTCTGTAGGGACTATGTAACTGGTAGCTCCCTAAACTAGAAGCTCAACCATGATTCTTTAGAACTAATCTTTATATATATATACCACAATTAATTGCCAGAAAGGATTGTGGCAGTTGCAATATTACTAAAAAAAAAAAAAACATTCTGTATTCAAAAGTAGAAAAGTTCCTAAGGAAAACATGAAATGATCAATAGGTCAGGTGATTATTTGTTAATTTGTGACAAGATTCAAACAATATTTTTCAGGATATTTCCACCTAACTGTTCTTGATCCAAGAAACAATTTGACTAATGGATAACTGTGAAGTCACTGCCATTATTACATTTCTTTTTCATGAAACAACTTTTAAATGCAAAGGAGAGGGTTCATAACTCGAGCAGGGCATCAATTCTAACTTCTTTAATTAAAAAATAAAAAACGCTTGCTGATAAGTGATGACCTTAGCTGTTGACATGACAGATAACCTACTCAATTAACACTATTGATTGTATAATTGTTTAACTTGCTTTTCACCAAAGCAAGCATATGCACTCATGGACTTGCACATAAGAATTCCTTTTTCTCATATTTATAGTGAAGTGCAGTGTTTTTTATCCAAGAATATCTTTTTTTTTTTATACACTACACTACACTAACCAGACAAACAGAGATATTAAAAGTTTGCTATACCATTCTCTGTGCCCTCCCTTGCCATGGGAAGGGGTTCTCCAGTCATTTTTCTGCTAAAGTTACCCATTAATAACAAGGCCCTCATAGCTGCCAGGTGCTTCTTGACCACGTGAACATTATTTGTTTTCTGATTAATATAAATTAAATAATATCCAATATTTAAAATACTTTTCTAATTTCAGGTTGTTGTTTACCCGAGAAGCATCATCATGCACATCTTGATTGGAGGAGTCTGTTTAGTGGTGGTCGCCTATTTCTTGCGTTGGGAGTTGAAGGCCCTATACGAGAAAATCTTGGGAATCCTAAGTAAATTTTTAACGAGATCTGAAGACAGAAATAGGCAACTAAGTGGAGATAAATTTTCTCATGTATGGGTTGTTAATAAAATACATTCCGTGTTGTATAGCTGTGATAAAAAGAAGAGCGAGTGAATGTATTCCTTTAAATAAAGTTTTTATAATGTTGGTAGACAATTTTTTTTCTTTTTTTCCTTGAATATTTTGTTTCTCAATTTATCTGAAAGATGACAACTTTTTAAACAATTATTTGAATGCTGATTATGAAAACTGTACTTAAAATGTTAATATATAAATATGATAATCATTGTGTACAACCAAGAAACTTTATTTACAATATTTAGTCCAAATGTAGAAAAAAAACAAATTGAAAAATGAAGTACTTCATACCGATTGTGAAATTATTCTCATTTAATAATTTTCTATAATGTCCTGTTCAATCCTTCAAGGAAGATATTGAAAATGCTGCCTGCCTACCCTTGGTGCTTGATATTAGACATTTCACCTTTCTACTATGAGAATTTTTTGCAGGGTCATATCACTTTTGCACTTTTTTTTTCTTTAATACAAGCTAGTTATTCAATCATGATGTAACTAAAGCATCAAATATTAATTAGTAGCACTTTGCTAATGTAGGTCATATAATACAGGTCATATCATAAGTCTAGAAAGTAACAAACATCTAAAGATGTGGCACATCTTGTAAGGGTTGATATATATTTGAAATATGCACAAGAATGCCCAACATTTTGGCACATGACAGCTGTACTAATAATAGCCTCTAGATTTATCTTTGTGTCTACAGATTATAAAAAGGAAAAATATCTATATATTAATCTTAGCCTAAAACCACATTTTCACCATAAGCAAAAGTTGTTTAGCATTCTGCAAATGCGTTTAAGGTTTTGAATGAAAAAGGCAAATATGGCTTTTATTATTTTTAATGTTCCTTATATACACAATGAACCATCATACAGAACATTTCTTTCAGCTGGATATCACTTGGGAACATTACAACATTTAGATCTCTAAGACCTAGGACAGGAGGAGGACATGACTAGTCAAGACGATTATATTTCTTTTTAACAGACAAGACACGCAATTTTGTTGGATCAATGCTTTAGTTTCGGCCAAAGCAAAATATACCCCTAACTTAAAGCTTCTTCTTAAATGGAATATTTCTATATATTCTGCTGGCAAAATTTTGGGAGCTTATTTTCATTAAATACAAGATTAAGAGATATTCACCCTTTGCAAGGAAAAAAAATAAATGATAACATTTTGATTAAAATGAAAGTAGTAAAAAAAATATTACTTTTCAGATGCAAGGTTTTCGTAACCTACACACCTATAACCCCCACAGGAGATACGAGGCGTTTCACGAAAAAAAAAAATGCCGAGTGCAAATTGCTTGTATCCATCAAGCAGTGACAAGCAAACTGCCTTTCAGCATTTAGGAATTTCAAGACAACTTAGCAGGGTTGCCTGAACTTCTTGCCAGCGAACTTGGCATTGGCTCCGAGCTCCTCCTCAATGCGAAGGATCTGGTTGTACTTGGCCAAGCGCTCAGAGCGGCAGGGAGCACCAGTCTTGATCTGGCCGGTGCACAGACCAACAACGAGATCAGCAATGAAGCAGTCCTCAGTCTCACCAGACCTTAAGATGGGAGAAAATGTATTGAAATAGGTTGTAGATTGTACTTTTAAAATGGAAAAAATCAGCAACGTCTCAAAATAAATAGATTGTCATATTACCATTGGTATATTCCTATAATTCGGCTTTCACTATAATCAAGTTTAATTTCTACATCATTAAGAGCAGGTACTCACCTATGGGAAACCATAGTGCCCCAGCCATTCTTCTTGGCCAGAAGGTGAGCATCAATAGACTCCGTCACGCTGCCAATCTGGTTGACCTTCAGGAGGAGGCAGTTGCAAGCCTTCTTTTCAACAGCTGTCTGAATGCGCTTGGGGTTGGTCACAGTCAAGTCATCACCAACAATCTGGATGCTGGTGGCAGAGGTCATCTTGGTCCAGTTCTCCCAGTCGTCCTGGGAAAAGGATGCAGTTAATAAGTGTACAAATCATTAATAATTATCAAATTAATAATATTAAATAGAGAAAAAAGTATACCATTATCAAATTATGAACTTCATCACTATTAATTTGGAACCAACTGCAACAGCAATATACCTGGTCGAAGGGATCTTCAATAGAGACAATGGGGAACTCGTTGCAGAATTCCATGTACAAGTCCCTAAGTTGGTCCCCAGTGATCTTCTGAGAGCCATCGTTGTTGGCAGTCTTGAAATCCAAGTCGTAGATGTTCTCGCCCTTGTAGAACTCTGAAGCAGCCACGTCCATGCCGATCTCAATCTTGCCAGTGTAGCCGGCCTTCTCAATGGATTCTTGAATCAGTGTGAGAGCATCCTTGTTGTTAAGGATGTTGGGAGCAAAGCCACCCTCATCACCAACGGCAGTGGCATCCAGACCAAAGCGGCCCTTGATGACAGCCTTCAGGTGATGGTAGACCTCAGAGCCCATGCGCATGGCCTCGGTGAAGCTGGTGGCGCCAGTGGGCAGGATCATGAACTCCTGCATGGCCAGCTTGTTGCCAGCATGAGAGCCACCATTGATGACATTGAAGGCTGGCACAGGCAGGATCACATCAGAGTAGTTGGCAAGGTTAGCAATGTGTCTGGAAAGAAATAGACATTAGTATACAAGAAACTGCTCAACAGGAGTCTAGTTTTCATCATGTTTTCACTTCTAATCCAAATGACAAGATTATTTTGAGCTTGCAAGTCTTACCTGTAGAGGGGAATGCCAAGCTCAGCAGCACCAGCCTTGCAAATGGCCAGGGAGACGCCCAAGATGGCATTAGCACCAAGGCGGCTCTTGTTCTCAGTGCCGTCCAACTTACGCATGAAGTCGTCACACTCCTTCTGCTGAGTGACCTTCAGTCCCTGTGAATAGATAAATTTCCTCAATTATTTATCAATGAATAGGATTATCAACCTGTCTAAAATTATAAACAATACAATTTTTCCAGATTAATAGGTTTCACCAAAATCTTTCAAACTACAAGATCAAAAACCAATACTCTTAGTGTATCACATAACATATACAACTCAACTCTACACATGTCAGTGAAATGAGCAAATACATACTTGTATAGTGTAACCACATCACAAGCTTCCACTACCACTGAGTACAAGAAACTTAACTAAACTTAACTTCAACAATTTACACTAAACTCTGGGAATCTTTAACTGCAATACATACACTCTTAATAATTTCAGGAGCGATGATGGTGTTCACGTTCTTGACGGCATTGAAGACAGACTTGCCATGGTACTTTGACTTGTCTCCATCGCGCATCTCCAGGGCCTCATGGACACCTGTGGATGCTCCGGAGGGAACGGCAGCGCGGAAGAGGCCCTTGTGGGTGTAGAGGTCGACCTCCACAGTGGGGTTACCACGGGAGTCAAAGATGGTACGAGCGAAAACCTTGGTGATCGACATCTTGGTGGCTGCTTGGTGGAATCTGCAAAAGACAACAAATCCTGACATTATCATCAGTTTATCTTAAAATCATTAAACTATTTTATTTCCATACTTAAACGTACGATCATTTCCTAGTTTTGAAAGGTATAAATACTTCACCACTTTGATATTAATAGTCTGGGGACCTTAGCCAAACCAACAAATATACATGAATAACTTTAAACTAGATAGATAAAGACCAAGTACCATTAGGTTATATTCTCACTTCAACAATTTAAGCCAATTCATTAGAAAGGAAATCCCTACCAACGAACTGTGTTGTAAACACTACATGTGTGACAAAATAGCATCATCAGCTCATGACTGGCACAGTGCCAATACCCTACAACTTTACTTGGCAACGTCACCGTCACTTTGCACCTGCCACTTCCTCTTTGAGAGCACTTCTAAGTATTCTTTGGGACTCTTAAATATAGAAATAATTAAATCCTATAATATTTGTAGTGTCCCTCTCAATACATATTAGTAATGCCTACCACCTATCCATTCAAATTATTTCTACCAAGTATTACATTCCCCCCCCCCCCTTTTTATAAGTGGAAAAAAAAACTGATACCCACTGACACCTATAAAATTGAAATTCATTCCATGGGTAGATATACTCTCCAGGTAACCCAATAGAACAAGTGCTATACTAATCAAAAGCTAACTTGTTTCAATATCTAATTTCTTTTACATGACAATGACATATTATTTACAAGTGTGAATGATCTTAGAAAGAAAATATGCTATAAAATAATTATATGATCCCTCTGCTGTATATAGGCCAAGAGTAGAGGTCATGCCTACCATTTAAAGTACTTTATCAAAAATAGTAAAACCTCCACTTCTCACTAAAAGTTATCAACCAAGTACCTCAACCACCACCCAATTTTTATGCATACTATCAAAATAACCAACCACATATAGTCATTCCTTCATTGTTCGATGCATTTCCTTCCCGATTAAGATGTCTTTATTGTTTTTTAAAATTATATTACGTCTAAAAATACAAACAATCTTGGACAAATGTTTACAAGACACCCACGTATATGCCTCTGTCCTCATGCCAATTTGGCCAGCCCCCCCCGGCCAGCCAGCCCCCCCCCCCCTCCAACTACCAGCTGACAAACCTCAACTACACATTCTGGCAGGATAGAGCTTGATCTTTTAATCTCTTTACTTTTCTTTTTTATAATGCAACATTTCTGCAATGGGTCATTTCTGCATCATTTTCATTGCAACATGCACACAACACTTTTATAACAATATTGAAGTTTGCAAATAAAAATATACAAAAAAAAAATTATAAGTTAAATCTTAAAAGGAAATCAGACAAATCAGAAATGAGGAGATACACAGTATATTTTTGTACTCTTCAATTTTGAGAAGCCACTGCTTAACCCATTGGTCACGGATGGCATCATTTGCTGTCAAGGCAAGCAATAGGCCTAGACGCAGATGGGCCGTGCCATATATGATCATACCAACACAAGGCTGTATAAACTTATTTTAAAATATTACAGCCAAAGGGTTAAACATGGGTTTTTTTTATCTTGCGTCAATGTCAATGAGTACCGAAATAGTTACAATTGAACAAGCCCAATATCATATTTTCTTTTTATGCAGTTATATAAGCATACACCTTTATTAATGTAGAACCTGGTTTCCCTTGTAAAGGTATTGACATCATAAACAGGTGTACCATTTTCTGAGCATTTTACTTAATCTTGATATATCTCACATTTACATTATGAAGGGTGCCAAGATCCTTCCCTAAACTAAGGAACGAGCCCAAGCCGTTTCTTGCCTAGATATACATGGTGAGGGCTTATTGGCCTTTGCCAGAGCACAAAGAACAGCAGTACAGTGGTTACCTGATAATGCACCCCTGTCATGTTGGACTATAGATTAGATTATAGACCATCCATCACAGAGCAAGTGTTAGTTTCGATTGAATTTGGACAGCTTCTATAATTGTAGAAAAGCTGCATGTTTAAAGGCTATGTTGGGGTCTTTAAAATAATCTTGAAATATTTACAGTAAATTTTCTAATATTTACCTCTAATTTAGCCTTTTTTCCCCCATCTCTTCAGTTCTACTTTCTAATATCATGGAACATTATCATAACCATATATATATTTTAGTATCATTGTTACTTCTATTCTTACCTCTGATACAGAATCATAAAAATTCAAAGAAATACTCAGTGTCAAGGGCGACTTACAGAATCAAGCATGCAAGCACATAAATGTCAGACCAGGTATTGATCCTGAGATTAAGACAATTTCAATTATTAAGCATTTTGTGTTGCGACTAATCAAACAACCAGCATTTATTTCTGAATGATATCGCCATGACAATCTCAATGTTACTTCTATCCAACAAACTGAAAGAAGTGGGAATGAAAATGCAACCCTGCTTTTGACCCCAAAAACTCAATATACATTTTACATTACGTAATTCTTAAAACATTAAGAATTACATAAACCCTGTACTCTTGGCAACAGCTAAGTGCCTGGCAAAGCTCCAACATATGTACTATAAAAAATAAAATATAAATATTTTATATATATAATATAAAATAAATTAACATATGAGAGAATTAAAGGCCCTTACACACAAAATCAACCAACAACCATAGAAAATTCGTCAATTTCACCTCGCATAATAATCATAAAAAGAAGGTTACAAACCGGGAAGCCATATCGTCCGGAATTTTCCTCTCCCAAAAAAGGTATTGATGCCTCAAAAAAGCCTCTTGTGTTCCTATTAAACTCACTGATGATCTATAAATCAATAAATAGCCCTTGTCGCCAATTACCCTTCTCAAAATATGAAACAGCCAAAGTACTTGCAAAGCTTTATCGTATATTTAGAAAGCTAGAAAGAGTATTCAAACTTAAAACTTATAACGGTCTTGATTCACCAAAGCTGTATGTAAAACTATACTCCATAGTCTCTAGGGCATATCCAAGGCTCTAATATACACCTAATAACGCTGATAATAAAGAGTAAAAAGCCTTTCCCCGCTCCTTTTTGCCGGCCCCGCGTCCCCCTAGAGCGCCGGCTCGCACACGTCGTCTGCTCGTGGCCAAGGTCACCTTGCCGGCATCACGTGACCCGCCTCATCCAAGACGAGTGTTCTTCTCTCGGTTTTCCCTCTCCTCGGCCTCTGCCTCCTTTCTCGGACATGCTATATTGTGTTTGGTTCGGGTGGGAACCTAGGGAGCCGGGTGGATCTCTATGTGTGTGTGTATGTGTGTGTAAATTGATGTCTGTTCACAAGTGGGTTTAATGTCCGAGCTTGAGCTCCGTTAAAAATTTTCCCCGCATGAACTCGAGTGGAAATCCGATATCGAATAAAATAAAAGCGGATATTCGACCGACACCGGATTGTCTGGTAAGGACTGAACGTGATACAAATGAAAGTTACAATCGTTTGGATTCTGAAATACTTGGGAAGAATGATAAAGTTATCTCCTGGGGGAGTTACCCGTCAACGTTACAGGTGTCACGTAGCACAACCCACCCTCGCTCTACTAAAATAACGTCTAACAAAATGGTCTCGGGGCGTCACTCAATTCACTGTCAATCCCACAATAAAACGTCAACTGCATAGTAACAACTCCACTCAAAGTTATCGATTAACAAAAGCACAGCTCCAACCACTGCGTCCTCACCGGCAAGTTTCACGTCTCCGACTGGCACCGGGCGGAGGCAGTCAACTGGTTTTGTAGCCGTAGCAGGGGCGCCCTCTGGCCCGGGACTATAATTGTAGTGGCCTCTGTGGAGCCCTGGCGTAAGGGCCGGAATCCCTCGCCTTCTCACCTTCTCGTGTCCCCGCCAACCTTCACACGGCAACGGAGAAACAGCGGACGAAAATGTTGAGGGTTATGTCCTGTGGGCAAGGTCGTGGCAAAGTGACACAGGCCGCGCCCCTCTCCGCCAGGCACCATGCCACTACGCTACTTTTGGCACCGTCATTCATGCTCTTCCTCATTTTTCTCGACTGAAACGGTACTTTTTCAACCGTCTGCTTGAATGTCAGTCAGCATTGCCTTGCTTCATTGCACATTAAAAGACGTCTCGTTTTACTTCAGTAACTACACGCTGCGATATCTTGGCACCCTAAGGTTTTGCTAATCGTTTGTGATGCATGGAATTGAGCCTATATATCCAGAGACATTTGGATAATTTCCCGAACCGCGACTGCCATGGAAACTGCCAATGTTTTAAAAGTGG
>NW_028234412.1:4181379-4183879 GCF_977035675.1 Penaeus japonicus
TTTCGGCAACTCCAAAGTCTCAGATAAGAAGGAATAAAACGATAAAATCAGGATTAAATTCACAGAAAGCCAGCCAGCAGAGCTCCAGGCAGGATATGAAGCTCAAATCTCTATTAATTCAACCCTTTGACAGGAGAAAATACGAGAAAATACGAGAAGCAAAAAAAACAGCTCCTAAGCACACCTTCCGGATACAACAATAACAATAAACGATAGAGAAACATTCGATTTTTTTTTATTTTCTTTCTTTCTTTAACTTCTGCAACCTGGAAATAGCATCTACTCACCGGCGGAAGGGAGAGCGTAGCGTCTGCACCGGCGGCTGTGCGAGGAGCAAGTGACGTAATACGACCTTCCGAATGACGAACAGGACGGAAAAAAAACGGAAAATCAACAACAATTATCTTCGGTTTTCACTACGTCTCATCCGTCGTGAATCTATACCCGCACTTCTAATTGCAATAGCGAGAAGGAAGGTTGGGTCATGCATGAGAGATAACGCTCAGGTGATCAGATTTATCGTCCTTTTTATCCGTATTCCTTCCTCTATGAAAATATTCCGCTCCACCGGGGACGAATCAAGGGCGGCGGTTGCGGCGCGGCAAAATCGAAACGTTCTTTCTCGGTGGCAAAGGTCGTGACTGTCTTTGGGGGATTCTATTTCAGGTTCAGGTAAACTTTAGGCCATAGATTTTGTAGCGTTGTCGAAACGTGTGTGCGTGTGCGTGTGTGTGTGTGTGTGTGTGTGTGTGTGTGTGTGTGTGTGTGTGTGTGTTTTGATATATGTACACATGTCTATATACATATATATATGTAGATAGAGACACGCAGACACACGTAGCCTTGCAATTTGAATCATGAGTATAATTGGGTATACAAAATAAATATATATGTTGATATGTAGAATTGTATATGTATATATATGTGCGTGTGTGTGTGCATGTACACACACACACACACACACACACACACACACACACACACATACATATATATATATATATATATATATATATATATATATATATATATATATATATATATATATATATATATATATATATATATATATATATATATATATATATATATATATATATATGTTTATACATACTTATATAAATATAGATATATATATACTCATACATATATATTTATTCATTTATTTATATGTATGTATGTATGCATGTTGTCATGACAGTTCCATTCACAAAACCTTCCCACAAAGCACGTGATTAGCAATCCAAGTGACCCTCTTATCACCTCATCGTTAGCCGGTGGCCCTCGGTGGATGATAAGGAAAGGGATACGAGAGTAAAGAAATAGGTGGTCAGTGATAAGGACAGGGATTACGATAGTGATGATAATGATGATGGTTATGATGATAGTTATGGTGTTAATGATGATGAATATGAGGATGATATGATTATTATGATGGTATATAATGATAGTAGTAATGATAATGATAGCAATGTAATGATGATTATGATAATAGTAATGATAATGGTAGTAGTAGCAATGATAATGATAATAGTAATACACATAAAAACAGCACATTAATAACGATAAAGATAGAAATAATGATAATAATGATAACAATAACTATATGAAAAAACAAAACATGATGATGATGGCAACAAACTTCAAATGCAGTAAATACTAGTGATAATAAACATAATTAAATGACAGTCATAATATTCAACAATAAAATTAGCTGGATTTTATAAGGAATTTCAATAGTTATATAAAGAGCAAAGAACTATGCTTATATATCATCTAGCCGCCAAGATATGTTTTAACTTTTTTTTTGCGTTTATACAAGATAATTCCAATGAACAAGTATCTACTTATATGTGAATGATAACAAATGCCACTGATTAAGAAATGAATAAAACGCAACTGCTGTTTAGGTATTGAGAAAGAAGGAAAAATGAGATCAGCTCCGTGGTTAACCCGGATATTATTTGACCGAAACGAGAGCTGGTTGGTTACTTATGGCATGCAAGTCAGGCGCACACACACTCACTCATGCATACACACTCACACATACATACGCATACATACACTCACTCACGCTCACTCACTCACATTCACTCACACACATATGCATACATACACATACACTCACACACACACTCACTCACACACATACACACACACAAACACACTCACTTACTCACTCACACACACTCGCTCACACATATACACACTCACTCTTGCACACACTCGCTCACTCACACACACACATATACACACTCACTCTCGCACACGCTCACTCACACACACACAGACACGCATACACACACACACACACATGTGCGTGAGTAGGTGGTGTTGGCAGTATATGCAAGGATTTACAATGATTTCAGACTATGTGAATTTTGCTTCATTGTTTTTGCCTCTGAATCTTTATATCAATTGTAGATCTCCCAAAAGAATCTATTATAAAGAAACAAGTAAATTTTACAAAGAAATACTTATATTTCTTCGTCAATCTTTC